>NW_023994760.1:55000-125000 GCF_015586225.1 Lucilia sericata
AGTTTATATTTTTATTTATCTGAATAGTAATAGCCACTAAAATTGCTTTAGTAAAATTTTTTAAATTTCAAATATCAGCTTTAATTCAATTCAAAATTGCTTTTACTGAGTTTGGAGGTTTACATAGAATATTACTTCCATTTTGTATGTTTTTTATTTTTTTAAATTTCTTGATACAACAAAACCCCAAACCGCTTGTGGTGAATCAAATACAAATTTTACATCTAAATTCAGAGCACTGTTTTATTACTCTACAAACGTTTTTTTTTTTTTTGTAAGTAACAAAAATACCACTTACATGTGAAAAACAGAATTAAGAAAGATGAAAAAAAAAATCGCGTATTGTAATTAAATTAATTACAAATTGCTAGCAGTTGAACAATGCTAAAAGAAATGCAAACATACAAATAAATGTAATTGAATTACAAAAATAAAAGTAAAATGAAAATTCTTTGGAATAAATTTTACTTAAATTTTAATTAATTCCTAATAAATAGATTTAAAAGTGAATTAAGAAATTTCACTTGGTGATCTAAATTTTTACAAAATTTGTTGCCACTTAAAAACAATTTTCAATTACATTATTTTGTTTTTTTTTTTTTTATTTTATATTAAGACAAATTTTATGTGTTTCTCTTTAATTTAATTCTTAAGGGAAATTACAAGATGAGTTGTTAATGTCTTATGAAAATTTTTATTCACTTTATATTATTTAAATTACAAACACATTTAAATTGTTTAAATAGGAAATTGCTTTTTCAAGGATTTTATTTATCAAAAACAAATAGTATATACATATTTTTTGTTGAACACACATGGAAGTAGTTTGTCCTTGTATTTTTTAGTGAAAGAAGGTACCCAATAGGAATTTAAAGCAAAAAGTTAATGAATGAGGAATTGCTTCTTTTTAGGATTTCCCAACAAATTTTATAATATATACGAAAAATATGCAAGTTAGACGTTTCTAAAGGATTCGAACCTTACACGGAGGAAGAAAATATACACGCCTGGTATCAAATTGACACCAAATTTTTCAATAACATCCGTTGTCCGTTGTATATACATACATACAACTACAACATGTAATGGAGACCACGCAACATTGCAACAATTCGTTGTCGCAATCTAAACTTTATGCACATCCGTTGTCTAAAAGTTAACAAACGCGGTAAGCTCAAAGTGCGTTTTAAATAGTGATCTTACCACGTTTGTTAACATTTAGAGAACGGATGTGCATAAAGTTTAGATTACGACAACGAATTGTTGCAATGTTAACAAAGTTGCGTGGTCTACATTACATGTTGTTGTTGTATGTATGTATATACTTGAAAATGGATGTTATTGAAAAATTTCGTGTCAATTTGGTACCAGGTGCCTTTTTACCTCTATGTACCTTTGATTTTACATCACATCTGGGATTTGAGATATCGTGTCCTAAAATTTGAAAAAAAAAATTTTGTCACTTTTTGAGACGTATACCATCTGAAAGTCTCTTTCGTCAACTTTAAAATAAAGATTTAAGATCTGACATATCTTCTTTCTTCGTCGAGATATCTTCACCTAAAGCTATAAAACTCATGCTTTCCCGTATATTCATGGTATTTATAATCTACATTACTATAGTGCGAAGAGTATTATGTTTTGTAAATATTGTTTATAACGAACAAAAATATTGGATCCACACCTATTTGAGGATGTTTCAATCGACTCAAAATCACTTTCTGATTCGACTTGACGATGTCTGTCCATCCATCAATTTCAACGGATGATATCTCAACAACTACATCGAATTTTAAACAATTCGAAAAGTAATTTTTCAAACTACAAGACTCAATATCTCAAATCCCAGATTCGCATTTAGCGCGGCTAAATCCTCTAGCATAGAATACTTTGGTCTCTTTTTTAGACTGTGTATCTATTATTTTTTAAACATTAAGATAAATTAAGCCAAAAAAATAAATTGATTTAATTTGTTCCAACAAGTCTGTCTCTTTTTATTGTTGCTTATAATAAGATTAAATCTATTTAAATTTTGAAATGACTTTATAATACACAAGAGAGATTAGAAAATAGATTAAGTACCATAAGCGTTATTATGTGCAGCTCATGTATTGAAAAGACATATTATATTATACAATCATACAACATAGAAGACAACCAACCAAAAAGGAACTACAAACTATCCACCACAAATGTATAGCAAAATATATAAAACAATGATCGTTATTCAACAACAGCAGAGAACGAGTTACTAGCATTATTACTAGGCTAATAATGAGAAGAAAAAATTTCATAACAAAATCTTTAGTTAAGAACTTTCAAGCTTTCTACAAACTTCTATTATGTCTACTACTAATGTAACACAGCATGTTCTCCTTAAAGCCGATCATTGACTTGAACACTCATATATACATAAGGCAGAACTGGTATTTACTTTAACTGAAAGATAAATTAAATGTCCCATCAAATATTTGAAGATCTTGTTATATTGATTTCGACTAAGATATAAACTTACCGACAGACATCGAATCACAAATGTTTAAAGATTCTTTCCACTGCTATTCTTAAAGTAAGAAAAATACTATAAACTTTTAATACCACCCTCGTTTTTTGCTACATAGTAGTACTCATATAATAGTATTAGTGTAAATATACAAACATACATTTACGTATTTGTATCAACTACTATGCTACGCTTAACAGCAGTTTGTTTGCTTAAAATTTGTATAAGTTATTTATCAGCTTACTTACAACCACTAGCTGCTGCTACTACAACTACTGCCACTTACTTAACACACATATTCCTACATACTTGTAATAAAACTCAAGTATATTGCATTGCAGCGTGTACATGTAAATAAATATTCACTTATGTGTTTGTAACTGTTATCTACAAGAACAAAAATTTACAAAAAATATTTGTTTACAAATTATTTAATTTTTGAACAGTTGCTATTAAAATGAAATTGCTTTAATCACACCTAAATTAAGTGCTTAAACATTTTGCTAAAATCTAAACTTTTTCTAGCACTTGCTATTTACGAGTGCAACGAGTAGTTTTAGTTAACATTTGCAAATTTCTCATATAACTTTATATGACCATTATAATATTGACCACTGTCTGAGAATTGACTATAATCTAGCTTCCAGTCCAGACTATATAACATACTATAGTCCAGAATGGAAGGACTAAAGAAAGGACTAAATCCCAGACTATATACGATATTATAATTCAAGCTATAGTCTAGACTATAGTGCTGCCTATAGACCTGACAAGGTACTACTCTTTACGATACTAGAATTCAGACCGCAGAACAAACTATAGCCCAGACAAAGGACAAAGTTATACTCATGATTATAAACCAAATTATAGACTATAATCCATGTTATAGAAAAGATTATAGCCTGGACTGTAGTGTGAATTATATAGACCAGGCTATGGACAAGGCTGTAATTCAGACTATTGTCTAGACTATAGTCCAGACAATAAACCAAACTATGACCAGAATATAACACCAGACTACATCATATGCTACAGTTCAGATTATATTCCTGACAATAAATAAATTTGATTACATCTAGATATACATAACTTAGATGCGACCGGATGGTCGGCAGTGATGTGTCCCTGCGATATATCATCTAAAGGTGCTGTACGGTTCATGTTGGGATGGTAAAGAGCTGAGTTCATAATGGAATGATATACAGGGGTATAAAGATTCCGAGACCCATAAAAATACACAGGACGACAAAATTTGATAAAAGTCGAAACCCTGAGACCAAGTTAGACTTTTGTAGAGGGTTTAGTCGCGCTGTATTCGAATTTAATTTTCTCCATCACATCTGAGATTTGAGATATCGTGTCCTGAAATTTAAAAATACGTAACTTTTGGCCCTTTTTGAGACTTTTATAACAGCGCCAAGACAAATTTATTTATAAAATGTTGTATGACATCTTAATGTCCATTCTGTCAACTTTAAAAGAAAGGCTTAACATCTGCAATATCTTCTTCGAGACATCTTTACTTAAATCTTGAAAAATGATGGTTTTCGTTGTAGAATACAACAATTCGTTATCGCAATCTAAACTTTATGCACATCCGTTGTCTAAATGTTAACAAACGTGGTAAGCTCACTATTTATAACGCATTTTGAGCTTACAACGTTTGTTAACTTTTAGACAACGGATGTGCATAAAATTTAGATTGCGACAACGAATTGTTGCAATGCTTACAAAGTAATATACATTACATGTTGTTGTTGTATGTATGTATATATATACTTGACAACGGATGTCATTGAAAAATTTGGTGTCAATTTGATACCAGGCGTGAATATTTGTTTTCCTCTTTGTAGGTACTTGTAACCTTCTCTATTATAATGCGGAAAGGAAAGATTGTTTATATTGAACAAAATATTGGATCCCCAGCTATGAGAAGATGTTCCAATTGACTCAAAATCACATTCCTATTCGACTTAACGATGTCTGTCTGTCCGTAAATTTTAAGGGATGATATCTCTGCAACTACAGCAGATTTATAAACAATTCAAAAAGTATTTCCATAAAAAAGATGTGAGAAATTTTAATATGTAAGTTGTATAAGTTTTTTTTTTTGTAAAACAAAAATATAGTTTTTGTCTATTTATTGCTATATCAAGCTTCAGATGAACATATCTCGAAGAAGATAGAAAATATGTCAGATTGTCAGCCTTTATTTTAAAGTTAAAAGCATAACCTTTTAAATGGCAAACCACATTTTATAAATAAAGTTATCTTGGCGCTGTTAAAGTGTCCCAAAAAGGGCCAAAAATGGATTTCTTTTTCAAATTTCAGGACACGATATCTCAAATCCCAATAGTGATGAATAAATTCTGATTCAGCGCGGTTAAATCCTTTAGAAAAGTCTAACTTGGTATCAGACTTAGTGCGGTATATATTCTAGACTATTGTCCAGACTATAAACCAGACTACAGAACAGACTAGGCTAGACTATAGTCAGATTAGACTATTGTTGGAGGCCAAAATATTTAAGTTTGAAAAAAATGAAGCTCTTTGTAATTGAATCAGTCAAAATACAAAAAAAAAATCAGTTATTCATATATTGAAATAATCTAGTTGAAATATAACAATTGAATTTAAAAATATATGAGAAATTAAAATAAAAAATGAATTTAGATCCACATCAAACATTCTACATATATTGATATTAAGCCGCTTTACTAAACATCCTAGAAAAACCATTTCAACCTAAAAAAAGGAAATTTATAAACTTTAAAACATTTTTATTTGTCACAATTACAAACCTCGTGATTATCCGGTCTTGTATTATATGTCAATATAATGCTTCTTGTTGCCTTTGTTGTCTCATTTAATCGATCACATATTACAAAATATAAGTAGATATTTATACACACAAGTGTTGGAATAACAAATTCCCACAAAAATAAAATTGGAAACGCGGCAGAAATCCATTCGCCCTCACTCATATCATGAACAATGTTAAATAAATTAGCCAAACTGTTGGCGATCATGACAATGATATTGACCATTAAAATTTTTTTGGTATTTTCATCTTCGGAAAAATGTAGCAGTAGTTTATCAAAATAATTTGTCTGCAACCCTATAAGTATTTGTAGCCATTTCTTTAAGATCTTATCTCCTTTAATACGCAACAATGTGATCATAATAAATAACATCACATTACATAAGAATGCGGCAATAACGTCAATATTTGAAATTACATGTTCATCATCATAAAGTATATAATGGAAAACTGCTACAAATGACGTATTGAGGATATAGAAAATATTTTGAATATACACAATAATTTTAACAAATGTATAGGATATCACTAGGCGTTTGAAGAAATCGACATATAGAGTGGTGGCACCCAGATATATGCCATGACAAAGAACCAAATGTAACAGCCAATTAAAACAACGTGCCATGGTCGATGTTTATTAAAAAACTGAAAATTTTTGTAAAAATTCATTACTGAAATATGAACTAGAAAGTTAAAATATTGGTCATTTATTCACAAGAGGAATGATTAAGTTATATCAGTTATCAGTTTATTAGTTGTGACAAATATTGCAATAATAGTCACACACATCTAAAACAGACTTGATGCAACAGACAATTGTCGATACCGATCCTTCTTTACTACTTACTTAACTCATTATTGCGGCCTCTAGTAGGTTAGTGGTTAGTGTTCTAGTCTAGTAGACAGGAGATGGTGGGTTCGATTCCCACTTGAGGCACTGGTTAAGGAGCGCACAACAGGCCCGATAGAGACCTTGATGTATGTATAAACATCCTCCTTTCAAACTAACTAACTAACTCATTATTTATTTTCATGCGTCGGTAGTAAGTACTTACCTAACTCTCTACGTATAAGAGAGCATATAAGTACCCCCATGTCATCATCTAAATTTAAGTTTTTGCTGTAGTATAATCAATGTACATCTTTGTATGGGGTAAAATCATGAACCGATATTGCATTCAAAGGATCTGGAATATATTTATTCGTTCACAGAAAAATTTAAAAATACGCTTCTATTATAAAATTAATTAATTAACTTGATTAAATATTTAATAAAATTTAAATTTTAATTAATTTATTAATCAAATCAAATAATTTGGTAGAAAATTCATTAAAATGGACCAGACTTCGTCCTTGGGTAAAAAGAAGAGTATGTGCCAAATTTCATCAAATTATCTTAAAAATTGCGACCTGTAGCGTGCGCACAAGGTTTACATGGACACACAGACAGTCGGACGGACGGACGTACATAGCTTAATCGACTCAGAAAATGATTCTGAGCCGATTGGTATACTTTAAGGTGGTCCAAAATTTTTGGGTGTTACAAACATCAGCACAAACGCATAATACCCTCACCACTACAGTAGTGTGTTCGTTGCAAGTTTATTTGACTGTAATGGCATATATTACATAGTTTAGTTCCATACTTTTATTTAAAAATGGGATTTCGTTAAATTACTTTTGTTAACCGTTTACTATTTTATCAAAATTTAATCTAAAATAATCAGAATTTTGTATAAAGAGTGAAAATTGTAATTCTACCTTAGCTATTTATATAATTGATTAAAAACCTATAGGGTTTTCTAAAAAAAGAATAAATTTTATTAGCCCAATAAAATAGGGGTTCTACCAAAGAATTTTTGATAACAAAATGAAGATTAATAATGGATTAAAATGTTGTATGGCACATACATATCTTCTTTCCTTCTCAAGATATCTTCACCTAAAGCTTAACATCTGACATATCTTCTTTCCTTTTCGAGATATCATCACCCAAAGCTTGATATAACAATAAAATAACTGTATTTTTCGTATATTTCGCTTTTATTTTACAAAAAAAAATTATAAATTTTTCATATTTTTTCTTATGAAAATACCTTTTCAATTGTTTTGAAATCTCTGGTAGTTACTGAGATATCATCCATTAAAGTTTACGGACGGACAGACATCGTTAAGCCGAATCAAAAAGAGATTTTGAGTCGATTGGAACATGGTCAGATAGGTATAGTCCTATATTTTCATTCGTAATAAATAATATCTACAAAGCATAATACCCTCCGCACTATAGTTGTTAAGGTATTGGTATAGGTTTTATAAACCTTAAATATACCAAAAGCCATGAGTTTTTAAGCTTTAGGTGAAGATGTCTAGAAGAAGAAAGAAGTTAACCCTTTATTTTAAAGTTAATGAAATGCACTTTCAGATGTCACACAAGATTTTACAAAATCTCAAATCCAAGATGTGATGGAGAAAATCTGAGATCAGATTCGGATTCAGCATCTTTTAGAAACTAACTAATCAGGGTATCGACTTTTTTGTTGCTTTCAGCATTTGTTGTATTTGAGTATTTGCAGAAAAACAAAAGCTTTATTACCAAATAAACCACCAACTGATAGACGGTTTGCATAACAACATCATGATATTGTTGTTTTTCATGATGATCATGACCATATCGTTTTGTCATCTATCACCTGTCACTATAAAATGCAAACAGGAAAATTTTACACACACACACGTTACATACATTTGAATGTTTTAATTTTATGCAAAACCCCCCTCATAATATTTAGTATTTAGGCAACTAAGCAACAAATATACATACACAACAAATTTACATTCACATTACTGTGGATGCAACAGAGAAAAATACGCTGAAGGCCTAAACAAGCCAAAATACAATCGAATAGAAAACTATTTCATGTTCAATTAGTAGCACATATACTACCATTGCAACAACTAGTATTTTATAGCACTTCAATACTAGACACCAAACACTTGTTCCTGCCACATAAGCGTACACAGCATTGAATTTGGTTTGTATTGAATGAAATATGTGAATGTATTCAAATGTTTTCAATATATTCATACAAAACTGCAATAGTAGTACTTAGAATATGTACATATGTATGTATAATGGCGATGTTGATGGCTAGAAATACTCAAAGGCAAAAAATGCACACATTTACATATACATATCTGCCATAGTCATAGTTTAAGTTATAGATCAAATGCATGTTCACATTACCATACAAACATGAACGCACTCCATATGTCATTGTATCAGTTTATTCAAAAAGAAAAAGGACAATCTGAAAAGTTTACCTGGTTAGTCTTTATAATACACATTTAAAAATTCACTATAATAAGTTCTGTACGCTTCTAGAAAACTACAAAACAAATAATTAATTATTTTTTAGCTTAATTTTAAATAACTTTTTAAACTGCCTTCTTACACGATGTGCGAGTATTTCTGTTTTCATATTGTATGTGTGCTTTAGAAGTATTTTAGACATTTTGTTTTCTCATCTATGGACATTTGTTCATTTATATGCCTTAGAGTCTAATTAATTAGTGCATCTATTCAACTGTTTCAGTTTCTCCATCTATTGGGGGCAAATGTTTGTAAAGTGCTTCAACTTGTTATGACTCTACTTTTTTTCACTTTGTAACCTTATAAAGGGATTTTTTATGTTTTATATTATGTCCGCAATATAATAAATGAACAAAAAAAATGGTTTTGATATGGGGTCAAGTTTGTTGCGAAGTTTCAAATCCAACACAACTTCTCTGTTTCTTCTTCTAGAAAAAGAAACATTTTAGTAACATTTTCTATAAAAAGTAAAATGTTCTTGAAATTACTTTAAAAAGGAAAAAAGAACCATTTTCCATAAAGAGAAGTTTCAAATATTAAAAAAAGAGCATTTTTTCTGATAATTTTCTATTAAAAAGTAGAATTCTCAGAAAATCAAAATTAAATTTTCAGAACTTTTTGTATAAATAAAAAGAAATATTCCAAATGAAATTTCCAAGAGAAATTTTATATAAAAAGTGCAAATTTTCTATAAAAAAGAGAAAGTTTCCAAAAATTTTCTATTAAAAACAATAGAAGTCTATAGTCTAGTCTATAGTCTAGTCTATAGTCTAGTCTATAGTCTAGTCTATAGTCTAGTCTATAGTCTAGTCTATAGTCTAGTCTATAGTCTAGTCTATAGTCTAGTCTATAGTCTAGTCTATAGTCTAGTCTATAGTCTAGTCTATAGTCTAGTCTATAGTCTAGTCTATAGTCTAGTCTATAAGCTAGTCTATAGTCTAGTCTATAAAATTTCCGAAAATTTTCAATAAAAAAGAAGAAAGAAATAGCGAAAAATTTTCTGTAAAAAGGAGAAACTGGTTTTGCTATAAAAAAGAGAAAGTTCCCAAAAAAAATGTTTATGAAAAAAGATAACATTTTCATATATTTTCTATAAAAAAGAGAAAAATTCAGAAAAATTTTTATAAAAAAAGTAATTTTCGATAAAAAAAAGAGAAATTTTTCTGTAAAAAAGAGAAAATTTCCTAAAATTGCTATAAAAAATAAAATAAAAGATACATTTTCTGAAAAAGTTCTTTATATAAAAAGGAGAAATTATCTCAACAATGTTCTATTAAAGACATACTTTTCTCAAAAAAAATCTAAAAAAGAGAAATTCCGTAAAATTTTTTATTAAAATAGAATTTATCCTAAAATATTCTATAAAAAAGAGAAATTTCAACCTTTGAAAACAAAAAAGAAATATTCATAAAAACACTTTAACATAAAAGTAAACTGCTAATTGAGACAACAATTATTGACATTTTCTCTCATAAAATTAAAATTGTTTCTTTAAAAACTTATTGAATAGAACATTACAAATATTTTCCCATAATCGTAATAACAACTATTTAGAAAACAATTACATAATAACACTAACAATACGTACCGACCATAAAGATGGTTTACAATCCATTAAGAATAAAAATTACTAAAGCAAAAATACCAGACAATAGATGTTTCTTTTCGAAACAGTTGCAATATACACACATACCTATGTATATATGTACTTTATCTCCATTTCCTGTTCCGGTAGAACTACTACTGACCAACCAACAACACGTATGATTTTTCTTTTCATATACATATTTCTTTTATACCAACATCTTTACATTTCCTACGTGTAGATTGTTGCAGTCTTTACAACTCGTATCTGTTAACATTTGGTAATTTGTATGCAAGTCAAATCTAAATTCCTTACATGCTCTGGTGTAAGTAGGGAAATATGTATAAGGAGTCTTAGAATACTTCATAGAAAAAAAAAACAAATAGACATTCATTCATGGCCTTTTTTTGGTGAAAAACATTTTAAAAGTGTAAATGTTGGGCGCTCATTCATTTGCTCATTCCTTGTTGCATTTGTTCATTTATTCATCCAGTACGTGCAACACATTTGCAAAATGCTCAAGTAGGTTAAAAACTATCAACATGTGGTCGAATTTTTCTTATGTTTTTTTCTAAATGATTTTTTTTTTTTTTCAAATACATATTTGTAAAGACGGATTCTGTAGCAGTAGAAAACAATATTATGACTAAAATACTCTCAATTTATGTTGCAAGCAAGAAATTGCTCAGATCACATATAGAGACTACATTTTAAATTGATAAAGTTTTGAACAAAATCAAGAAAAAAATACTTAATCAGTATTAAATAAATGAGATTAAATTTAAATGAGCAGAACTAAAAGTTTTTTTTTTTTTTCGTAGAAGAGAGTTGCTTGTAATGTAATTGAAATGTTTTACGTTACGTTTGTAGTTTAGTTGTTCAAATTAAATACAAATTCTTTTAAATGAATTAGATTTTTATTATTTTGTTGTAGTAAAGAAAATCATTATTAAATGAAACATTTATATAGAGATTATTTGTGGAAAATGGTAATTTTTTTTATAAGAACAGAAGCTTTCGAAAAAATTATATTATAAAAATATCTATAAAAGATTAGCGTTACTGACTGTTTGATTCATCATCGCACAGCCCAAATGGCTGAACATAGAATCATGAAATTTTGACAGTAGATGTGTTTTTGGTTATGTAGATCCACTAAGGAGGGATTTTTGGAAATTTGTACATTTAGGGGTAAAAAAGGGAAAAAAAAACGGGTAAAACAGGTTTTCTTAATTATCATACCTAATATTAGTGATACAAGAAAAATTGTTGTCTGATACTTTTTTGAAATTTGTACTTTTAAGAGGTGAAAATGTGTAACAAAGGTGATTTTTTTGGCCCTTTATAATATTTAAACTAATAAACAAAATAAAATTTCGTTAAATATTTTGAATATATCTCTCACCTGTTTCGTACTTTTTTAAAATTCAGTCCTTTTTGAGTGTAAAGGGAGAACTGTATTTATGGTACTTTTTTTAGCACATTAAGAAAACTTTACGGACTAACTCTGTAATATTTGTTGAAACAAAATTTTTGCTATTTCCCTGGGGAAAAAAGTACCAAAAAGTCGAAAAACAGGAAATTTATTTTTATTCAAACTCATTGAGCCAATTTTTATAAAATTCGAAAAAGCAGTTTATTTACTCACACAAAATAAGCTATTGGACGAAATTTGAGTAAATACTTTTTGAAATTACAATTTTTCTGGAACAAATGAATGCAGATTTGAATCGTTTGAGTTTTGTCTATGATATAGAGATTTAAACACGGAACATTTTGTAAACTTAATTCTCAAAAAAGTAGATTTCTAAGCGAAAAGGGGAAAAATTGTACTATTTTTATTAGAACTTTCCACTAAGGTAGAATTTATTCCACTTTTTGTACTTTTTATTTCTTCAAATGATACTCTTTGTATGTTCTGTAATATGAATTCAAAACACATTATTATTAAGCATACACGGTCCTCATTGAATAAGATTATTTAAGAGAGATCTTTTTAGTACTTTTTATCTCATAAATGGTACTTTTTGAATTTTCTAAAATAAACATTTTAACATACATTGTCTTGACTGAATAACATTCTATCAATGGGAACTCTTTGGTACTTTTCCATTCTTCAAATGGTACCTTTTGGATTCTCTATAATGGTTAACAGGAACACATGACACACGGTCCCTATTAAATGAGAATTTATTGATAGAGATTTTTGTACTTTTTCGGTTTTCCGATGGTAATTTTTTATATTTTTACGATATTGAACATAGAAATATAAAATTTAAAATGTAGGAGGGACCTTAGTGAATGAGAATCTACTGAAAGGGACTTTTGGTACTTCTGCATTCATCAAATTATATATTGTATTCAATATCATGAACGGAATTTTCCGAAGATTTTGCATAGAAAAGTGAAATTTTCCGAAAATTTTCTATAAAAAAGAAAAATTTTCTATAAAAAGAGAAATTTTCCGAAAATTTTCTATAAAAAGAGATATTTTCCGAAAGTTTTCTATAAAAAAGAGAAATTTTCCGAAAATTTTCCATAGAAGAGACATTTTTCGAAAATTTTCCATAGAAAAGAGACATTTTCCGAAAATTTTCCATAGAAAAGAAACATTTTCCTAAAATTTTCTATAAAAAAGAAAAAATTTTCCGAAAATTTTTATAGAAAAGAGAAATTTCCCAAAAAATTTCTATAGAAATGAGACATTTTCTATAGAAAAGAGATATTTTCCGAAAATTTTCTATAGAAAAGTTAAATTTTCTATAGAAAAGAGACATTTTCCGAAAATTTTCTATAAAAAAGACTTTGCCGAACATTTTCTACAAAAAGTGGAACTAAATTGTCTGAAAATTTTCTATAAAAAAGAGAATTTCCCGAAAATTTTCTTAAAAATAGATATTTTCCAAAAATTTAAAACATGAGGAAATTTTAAAAAATTTTCCGTATAAAGAAAAATTTTTTATATAATTTTTTTCCAAAAAGTTCAAAACTATAGCCTTTCTGTTAGCCTTTACTGTTCTTTCGAAAATGTCTTTTGTTTCAAAGAAAAAAATAATTCTTTCTATTTTCATCTCATTTGCAATAGTTTTATTATTTTATTTTTTTTTCGTTGCCATATACTAATTACAATTACATTTACTTTTCCAACTTCTGCTCATTAATTAGCAAGCAAGGATGGATTATTTCTCTTATACTAGTTTCACTCATCATTTTCATAGTTGAAGCTGTTACACTGGCAATAGGGATGCATTACATAGAAAAAAATAACTTTTTTAAACTGTAAAAGAAAAAACTACAGCACAAAAGTTAACAAACATGTAATAAGTTTAACAACCTTGTTTGTTATTGCAACAGTTTTTTTTTTTTCGGGGTAAAAAAGAAAAAAACCAAACTTTGCAAAATGTTAAAAAATATTAAATTTTTTTTCTTTCATTGCAACATTTTAATAAATAAGTCGTTTATATATTTAAAAAGATGAACATTTAAACACTTACACTTGTGTTCAGATAATAAAATCAAATACCTATAAATGAAATCTTACAACATTTAAAATTTCTTTTAATTGCAATACATTTGTTATTTATAATCCCTTAAACATGACCAATTAGTTAAAACATTATTATTTTCATTACACTTGGAAAATGTTATAAAAATTGTGTTCACCCTCTTGTGCATTTTATTTATTCTGATCACATTCGTTATAAAAACAACGATTAAAATTGCATTTAATAGACCATAATGAGAGGAACAGCCGCAGCGTGGCGGACTGCTACTCAAACCATGAAATAAAGAAACTCATATTTTATTATACAAATTGAAAATGTTGGCTTTTATTTCTATTTTACAGCTTTTTTTTCTCTCTTTTCATCTATAAATGTTTAATAGGACCAAAAATAAGATTTTAATGGATTGCAATTACAATTACTTATATTTGAACACACATACATTTACAGTTATTTAGGATTTTTATTTAATCCCAGCAAACGCTCGTGTTAGAGTACAAAATTGAATGTTTTTTTTAAGTTATAAGCTTTAAAATTTCATTTGTAGCCTTAATGTTTACTGGGTTATTTATTAACAACCCCTCCCTTATTCAACAAATTGTTGCTTTATTTTTTTATCGCTCACCTATTTACAACATTTACAAATTACACACACATTTGGTGTAATTTTTTATTTGCAATAAGATAAATTGTATTCAATTTAACTTTATTTTTTTTATTTTTCTATGTTTGTTTCCTAAACAAAACAGCGCCGCAGCAAGAGAGTAATAATGTCTGTATTGAAAATTATTTATTTATTGAGTTCGAATAAAATTTTCACGTAATTTGTTGATTTTTTTATGAGAGAAATTCATTGCGTTTAGGTTTGAAAATTGAATTGGAAACGAAAAATATAATAAACACATACATACATACTACATACGTAATGGGGGAAAGGGAAAATTTGCAAATCATATAAGGAAATTTGCATAATTTTAAAGCTAATAAAATAAAATTGTTAATGGCGAACTTCCCTCTAAGCAGAAACGATTTTTTTGGAAAACGGGAAATTTTGTACAAAATTATAATTTTGAAAAAGTGTAGAGAAACATTTTCTAAAAGAGAAATTTTTTATTAAAAGAGAATTTTTCTTAAAATAATTTCTTTAATTAGAAAGAAATTCTCAGAAAATTGTTTATAAAAAATTAACTCTCCAAAATTTTTTTATGAAAAGAGAAATTTTAAGAAAATTTTCTATAAAATGAGAAATTTTGCGCAAATATTCTGAAATGTAAAAATATTGTACAAATTTTTTATAAAAAGTGAGAAATTGTGTAAAAAAAATTGCAAAATTTGTACAAATTTTCGATAAAAAGTAATATTTTTGAAAATTTTCTCTAAAATGAGAAATTTTCTATTTGAATTTCTATAAAATTTTGCGAGAAAAATATAAATTTTGAAAAATTTTCTGCAAAAAGAGAAAATGTCCGAAAAATTTCTATAGAAATAGATTTTCCGAAAGTTTTCTATTAAAAGAGCATTTTGTTTAAAAAAAGAGAAATCTTCCGAAAATTTTGTATGAAAAAATAATTTTCTGTAAAATTTTGGGAATGTTAGGTTAGGTTGATAGGAAGATGTATACTACATCAAATCCGAAGAAATACACCTAGGCTATTATCGGACTTGTCCAGTTTCCTGGACGTAATTACTAAGAATTTTCCAATCAGTAAGACAGGATGTTATTTCTACCATCATACTAACTTCAGACTTGCTCATTTTGAGGAGCTTTCACGTCTTGCTCTCATTAGGATCACCCCCACATTTACCCTTTCGTTGCCGACTACTCCCGAGTGGCCGGTACCTATATGTTTCCGACATATTCTGTGTCTGGTATGCGATCAGGCACATCCGATGATTGTGTATAACCTTCCAATGTATCCAGTATGCATTGACGACGTGTCCTATAACCGCTTTTGGCCAGTTCGCCTAAAGTAAAGAGCCGTTCAGCTGTTATCGAACGCCTCATATCTTAAATATGTTTCAATGGGTGGATTATCTAGCAACGTTCCCAGAGCCTTGGTTGAAGTAGTACACATGGCACCACTTACACCCAAACAGCATGTACTCTTAACTCCCTGTAGTAGTTTGATACTCCATTTTTTGTCCAAAGCTGTTCACCCGATTATTGAAGCATAAGCTAGAATTGGTCAAATTACACTTTTATAAAGCCAATTTGTCATAGTAGGACTAAGACCCCATTTTTGCAAAAATTCTCTATAAAAAAGAAATTTTCGAAAATTTTCTATAAAAAGTGAAATTTTGGACAAATTCCTCTAAAAAGTGAAATTTTGGACAAATTCCTATAAAAAGAGAAATTTAAAAAAAAATCTACAAAAAGATAAATTTTATTTGAAAATTATCTATAAAAAGAGAAACATTTTCTAGTAAATTTTCCGAAAATTGCTATAAAAAAAGAGAAATTTTTTTACAAAATTTGGCGAAAATTTTCTATAAAAAGAGACCTTTTGGAACACTTTTCAAGGAAAAAAGAAATTTTCGGAAACATTTTTAAATAAAAAGAGAAAAAAATTTTGCAAAAATTTCCTTTAAAAATATAAATATTCCGAAAATTTTATTAAAATATATGTATTTTGATTCCACAAATATTTTGCAATTTATTTTTACAAATCCAAATATTACCAACAATTTAGCTGGACTTTATTATGCACCGTCTACACAATTTAATATTCATACTCATATGTATGAATATTTATTATTAATTTTCATTACAACAATTACAAATCCCTTAAGTAGTACATAGTTTTTGTTTTTGTTATTTGTTCGTTAATATTGCAACATAATGTTATTAACAACAAATATTTATAGAATTGAGAAATGAACTCTGAAACGAGAAAAAAAATACGTTAAAATGAAAATAAAGTCAGAATTGTTATTATTGGTACAAATAACAATAATATTTTATTTTATTAGTTATTGTTATATTAACTTAAATATACAAATGCGTAGGTACATATGTATGAATATGTTTTTCAGCTTTTGGTAAGAATTTTATTTTATTAATATTCTATAATACAATATGCCCATATGTATTGCAAAAAAAATAAGCCAAAATGAAACCAGCCACATTACTACTGTTGATAATAATAAAAATGTTGTACATTTCTTGTTTTCTTCACCCCTCTAGTCTTGTTCAGTTATTGTTGTTCCCCTGTTTAATATTGTAATTTTGCAACATAATAATACAATTTTCATATCTAATGATAAAGGTTGTTATTGTTAATGTGCCCCGGTATATAACTGTATTTTTCGCAAAATTATTATATTAAAAATGAACAATATTCAAAGGTTATTTTACTGTGGGATATATTTACTATACAGTTGCATTTTTGTTATAAGGGTGAATTGTTATGATTTTAAACACCCCAAATGTATTCATAAATTAAACAAAAATTAGCTGAAGTCTATATTTATTGAAAATTTACGTTTAATCTTGACAACTTTGGAGATGTTATCGTACTAACTTACTACTAACTAACTAACTAACTAACTAACTAACTAACTAACTACTAACTAACTAACTAACTACTAACTAACTAACTAACTAACTAACTAACTAACTAACTAACTAACTAACTAACTACTAACTAACTAACTAACTAACTAACTAACTAACTAACTAACTAACTAACTACTAACTAACTAACTAACTAACTAACTAACTAACTAACTAACTAACTACTAACTAACTAACTACTAACTAACTAACTAACTAACTAACTAACTAACTAACTAACTAACTAACTACTAACTACTAACTAACTAACTAACTAACTAACTAACTAACTAACTAACTAACTAACTAACTAACTAACTAACTAACTAACTAACTAACTAACTACTAACTACTAACTAACTAACTAACTAACTACTAACTAACTAACTAACTAATTACTACTAACTAACTACTAACTACTAACTAACTAACTAACTAACTAACTACCTAACTAACTAACTAACTAACTAACTAACTAACTAACTAACTAACTAACTAACGAACTAACTAACTAACTAACTAACTACTAACTAACTAACTAACTAACTAACTAACTAACTACTAACTTAACTTACTCACTAACTACCTAACTAACTAACTAACTAACTAACTAAACTAACTACACTACTACCTAATCTAACTAACTAACATACCTAACAACTAACACTAACTAAACCTAATTAACTAACTAACTAACTGAACTAATCTAAACAACTAACTACTAACTTACCTAACGAAACTAACTTAACTACTAACTACTAACTAACTAACTACTAAGACCTACTAACTAACTAACTAACTAACTAACTAACTACTCTAACTAACTAAAATACTAACTAACTAACTAACTAACTAAACTAACTAACTAACTAACTACCTAACAAACTAACTAACTAAATAACTAACTAACTAACTATCTGTCTCTTTTCGGAAAATATTTTATGGAAATTTTTTCGAAAATGTTTCAAACTTTCTTCATAAAAAATGTAAGAAAAGAAAAGATTATCATCGCACAAATCAGATTTAAGAACACTTGACAAACCATAAATCAAAAAACAGCCCTCGCTGCCCACTGTGCAATAACTGGACACCAACCAGACTTTGAAAAAGTGAGAATATTAGCTGGAGAGAACAATCACACAAAACGTTACTTACAAGAGATGCTCCACATTATAAATACACCAACAGAAAAGAGAATAAATTACAAAACAGATACTGACAACTGCGCTCACATTTATCGACATACAATAAATAAATACAGAAACAATAAACAAAAGAATAAAATCAAAACAGTCAGTCATAGAAGATCAAAACATAAACAACAGACGACACTGCATTAAAATTAAATGTAAGGAAATTATTTGTTATTGTTTATATTATATTTGTTTTGTTATTATTTGTTATTGTACTTTATGTATTATTTGTAGAACTTTCCCTGAAGATGACCAACGAAGTTGGTCGAAATATTGGAAACCACAATAAATATTAATTAAACTAAGAACAAAAAAGAGTTTTTTAATTTTTAATATTTATTTAATGAAAAGACCTCAAGCCGAACAAACCCAACATTTCTGAAAACAACCAAAAGGTCTAGAGAACAAATAAACTAACAGAAAAGAAAATTATAGAAAATATTCGTTAAAATTTTCTTTTTATAAAAAATAATCGGAATATTAATGCTAAATTATTGTTATAGAAAATTTTTGTAAAATTTATTTTTTTATAGAAAAATTACGGAAATTTCTGTTGTATAGAAAATTTTTGGAATATTTATATTTGCATAAAAAATTTAAGAAAAAATCTTTGTTCATAGAAAATTTTTTAAAAATATCTCTTTTCATTGGACACATTAAAAAAAAAAATTATAGAAATTTCTTCAAACTTTTTTCTAAAAACTCTCATTTGCAAAAACAATTTTTGCTTGAAAAATTTAATAAATTGTGCCGTAAAAATATCAAGGCAATTTCAACACCTTTTATACTTTAACTTTTCATACTTCTATACAGAAACACCTCATCAAACAATCAATCATTAGATAAATATTTTCATTAAAAATAAAATAAAAAAGTCACGAAAAAAGGACAATAAATGCTTAAATTTTGACAGTTAGACCACCTATCAAAACATGTACTTAAAATGCCCTGCAGTTCTTGAGATAGCTTTCTCAATTATAAAATTATTGCGATAAACATATACATACTTATTTGTGTTAGTCTAGTATGTGATCTTGTATATTTTAATTTAACATAATATGGTTGCAACAATCTATTATTAACTTTAGATTACACCTTTGAAAACTGCTGGCATTCAATGGAACAAAAAGAAATAGACACCAATGGAAACCGAAAATGACACTCACAAGAAAACAATTCCTATCACATAGTACATACAAAGTCAATAGATAAACATACGCACAAAGGAGACATTTCAATTTTGAACTGTCAAATATTTTCCACTACTACTTTACAATACGAACAGTAATCAATGACAGATTGACAAACAAAAAAAAAAAAGAGAAGATAAAATGTAAAAGAACTATTTGAAGCAAAGGAAAGAAGGAGTAATAGAAAATTGATTGAAAATATTGTATAATCTAGTACGAGGGTTGATAATGCATAGGACCTGGAAATTATCTGAAATATATAAATCAGATAAATGAAAGGATTCATAA
This sequence comes from Lucilia sericata, assembly GCF_015586225.1. NCBI lineage: Eukaryota > Metazoa > Arthropoda > Insecta > Diptera > Calliphoridae > Lucilia > Lucilia sericata. The sequence goes on from NW_023994760.1 coordinate 75,007, forward strand.
AGATCTGAGAAAATTCCATGCTTCTTGTGCAGATGTTTATCATTATGTATAAATATTGAGGTACTTTTTATAACCTATGTGACATTCGATATGACCATGTTTGGGATATGAATGTTCCTTAACATCCTTCATCATCCTCGTATACAAAAAAAACATACTTCAGCTAACACTGTAATGTACAATGGTTTACAAAGATACAAAAGAGGCTCAGACAAGACAATCCACTTCCACAATACAAATCACCAAACAGAAAAAAAAAGACACAAGAAACAACAGGCAATTGACCAAACAAAACGTTTATTGACCAAAATCCAATGCGACACCAAACAACAACGAATTGAAATCTATACGGACAAATAAAGCAACAAATGTTCAAACACAAACAACTGGAACAGAAATATTCGCACATCAATATCCTTGAGGATTAAAAATACAAGGCCCTAACATAAAAAGGCTCCCTTGGACATATGCACTAGCAAATTTCGAAAGGTCTTTGAATATTACTGACCAGAAGCTTTGCAAGAAGAAACAAGGCCTTTCGAAAGGCCCATTAACTAACGGTATAGTATACATATATCAATGTAAGGACGAAAAATCACACACAATCTTTAACTAATACTCGTACAACTGCTTTAGTTTATGGTGTGAAGGACGAAGAATAAATGAAACATTTTGTGAATTGTTAACGCGCATTTACTCATACATATACAACACTCAATACATAAACAAGTAAAAAAAAAAGAAACAGAAATGATATATGTATGCACTCCCTAAAAATAGTACACAAACAAATATCCAAATGCAAGCAGCAATAGACAGTCCACCACCAACAACCAACCGACTGAACAAACAAATTCATCATGACACTGACCAGTTGATAAATCTTGCAAGGGAGAGAAAATGGCAGGATAGAAGTGATGTACTACATATTTCAATATGCATTTATAGTTTCATTTTTGGCTGATAAACATGACAGGTTTGGCATTAGAAGGAGGAGAAGGAAGAGAACGAGTAGTAGGTGAACGACACGTGTGATGTGACAATCACACTTTGGCACATCTCACATCAAACAGAATACAATAATTTAATTTCAGCACCCAATTACAACATGGGTTAATTTGTCGTATTTTAAGCTTTTAAATCTCAAAGTGAAATTTAATGTCTAAATTTTATTCTGGCATGAGTTTAACACGTTCAGTTATAGATAGTTGAACACACACATACATACTTTTACAAGGACATTTTCACGTACAATTATTATATAGTGAATTGGAAATTGATAACGACATTTGAAATGGGAACAGTGGTTTTTTTAGGGGACAATGAAATAATTGGATAAAATCTAAAATATGTTTTTCAAAAAGCAGAATATCGAATGGTCTCTAGTCTAGTCTATAGTCTAGTCTATAGTCTAGTTTATAGTTTAGTCTATAGTCTAGTTTATAGTTTAGTCTATAGTCTAGTCTATAGTCTAGTCTATAGTCTAGTCTATAGTCTTGCCTATAGTCTTGTCTATAGTCTAGTCTATAGTCTAGTCTATAGTCTAGTCTATAGTCTAGTCTATAGTCTAGTCTATAGTCTAGTCTATAGTCTAGTCTATAGTCTAGTCTATAGTCTAGTCTATAGTCTAGTCTATAGTCTAGTCTATAGTCTAGTCTATAGTCTAGTCTATAGTCTAGTCTATAGTCTAGACTATAGTCTAGTATAGTCTAGTCTAGTCTATAGTCTAGTCCATAGTCTAGTCTATAGTATAGTCTATAGTCTAGTCTATAGTCTAGTCTTTAGTTTAGTCTATAGTCTAGTCTATAGTCCAGTCTATAGTCTAGTCCATAGTCTAGTTTATAGTCTATAATCTTGACAATAGCTTGATCTATTTAGCATAATATATATTAGACATGACTATATTATAGACGAGGATTCCGTTTATAGTCTTGACAGCTATCTCGACTAGAGTCTTGTTTAAAGTCTCGCCTGATCTATAGTTTAATCTATAATATTTAATACCTGATACATAGCCTTTTCTCTAACCACGAATACACTATATCTACTGTCTGACTAAAGTCTGGTTTTTATTGTCGAATAAAGTTTGGTCTATAGTCCGATCTACATTCTGGCCGTTCTGGAATTAAGTCTGGTCTATGTTCACGACTATAGTCAATTCTATATTTTCTACTATGGTCTCGTGTGTTCATGGTTCAAATTTTTCCTATAAATTGGCTCCTCAAACTACAGTTTTGAAAACAGTAAACAAGTTTATTTCAATAAAATTGTATAAAGTTAAATAACCAGCAAATGTGTGTGTAAATTTAAGTAGATGTGTGTTTGTACGTATGTTTGTACGTACATAAATAGATAACAATCGATATGAGTAGACAGTTTACTGTCAGACTATTTTAAGGTTGATAGTTCAAAAGGAATATGACAACCACAAAACCAAATAACACCATTCATATACATTGATCCTACTTTGACCAATTGTCCTTAACTTTTTCAAAATGAGCTAATTTGACACATGTAATGGTGCCGAACGTCAATGTAATATAACGCCATGCATACACACACATGATTGTTCGTTCTTATTAGAAAATATTCTAAAGGAAAATGAAAATACAAATGGAAACTACTTGTGTATGCAAGTGATTGTTAAACTCCCTAGAGTTGGAAAATATTGAGGCATCAGGAGTTGTAAGGAGTATTTGCAATATATAATGAAATTACCTGCAAAACCAAATAAAGTAAGTTTAATAATTGTTGGCACCTGAAAGAAAAATGAAAAAAGATTATAAAATTTGATTAATTGTTTAATTGAATTTAAGTGATAGAAATTATAGAAAATAATAAAATTATTTTAAATAGTTAATTTGTTTGTAAGGAATACTATTGAAAATATAGAGAATAAGGATATTAAGGATTTGAAAGTATTTTAATTAATTAAGTAGTAATATTAGTAATGGACATGACATGAAAAATACTGTTATGGCTTATATAAGGTTTAATAATCTTAGAAGATTTTTAATTTAAAAGGAGGCCGATTATTTAAATTTCTAAATTCATTTGAAATTAACATTTCGTTACCAAAAAAAACCATTAGAATCTTCTTTTTTAATTTTATTAATGGACAACAAGCAGCATTTTTGTCAGTGTCATCTTTATCAATCTAAATTTCCAGCTTTTATGTTTATAATGTTCTGCTTCTTTAATATACATATCCATAAGTATACAAGGTGTAAGTGGGCTTAAATGTTAAACACAAATTTGTCAGCCTGAATGTGTACAAAGGAAAAAAGACACAAGTCACCCAAATTTTTTTTCATTCCCTTAAAAATTTTTTTTTCTAAAAATGAAAACATTTTAATCATTTGTTTGAACTACAGGACTTTTACACAGGACGAAAGCCTAAAATCTAGTTACAAATTATAACAACAACAAAACATGTAAAATCTTTATCTATAAATGTTCAAGGAGAAAAACAAAGCAGGCTTTTAATGTTATTAAAAATATATAAATACTTTATTAAAAACAACAGGTAAATTAACTTTAATGGAATTCTAGTTTAAAAACTGTTTCTTAACTTAAGTATTTATTCAAAAATGTTACAAGTTTTAGCACGTCTATTAAATGTGTTTAATATTAAGGGATCTACTTTTTTAGGGTTTTATAGTAAGCTGTCTCTTTGTTTCCCTAAAACCTTGCATTTTAATATTTGAACAAGTTGATTTATAGCTATACTAGCAGTTTTGTTATTTTATATGTGTATTTAATTTTTTTAATAATATTGTAAACATAATACTAGTATCAACAAAATAAAAAAAGTACAAAAGCTGCAAAAAAAATCATATCCCTTAAAGTTTAAACAGAAAACATACACATTAAATGTTTAGACTTTTATCTAATCTATAAATCTAAATGTTTAGAAAAGATTTGTAAAAGTAACAGGCAGCAAACATCAACGAGCCTATTGTTAACGTAAAATAAATATAAGAAGGAACCAGATCTAGAAAAGATTTATTACCGGTATTTCAATGTATTTATTACACAGAATAAACAAAGAATGAACATATACGTAGATGATGACAATGACAAAGGATTGAAATAATAATTTATAACTGGCAACAAGTAGCAACAAAACTGTTTTTTTTTATTAAAAACATTTTTTGTAACATACGAATGTCTAATTTTTGTTAAAGGAAATTGTATAAAAGGAAAAGGAAATATTTGTAACAAATTTTTACTTTTTTAAAAGTTTTGTGTTGGTCATCAACAACTTTTTATTATGGAAGTTCATAATTAAAATTATATGTTTATTTTGCTTAAAAAATAATTATTATTTACAAAATTTTTTTACCAAATGAGGAACTGCTTGAACAAATTATGCCTTAGAGCCTTAAATAAATAGATATACATATCAATGTTAATAGGTTAAAAAACTTTTTTCCTTTACAAAAAGGCCAGGAAAGAGATACGAGCCCAGTAGAGCGATTTACAAATAGGATTCAAAAACAGAGATAAGGCAAGGCGAGCAGAGGAAACCCGACAAGAACGAACGAAACGAACGAACGAACGAAGAACGAACGAACGAACGAAACGAACGAACTAACGAACGAACGAACAACGAACGAACGAACGAACGAACGAACAAACGAAAGAACGAACGAACGAACGAACGAACGAACGAACGAACGAACGAACGAACGAACGAACGAACGAAACGAACGAACGAACGAACGAACGAAAACGAACAACGAACGAACGAACGAACGAACTAACGAACGAACGAACGAACGAACGAACGAACGAACGAACTAACGAACGAACGAACGAACGAAGAACGAACGAACGAAACGAAGAACGAACGAACGAACGAACGAACGAACGAACGAACGAACGAACGAACGAACGAAACGAACGAACGAACGAACTAACGAACGAACGAACGAACTCATACGACTAACTAACTAACTAACTAACTAAATAACTAACTAACTACTACGACTACTAACTAACTACTAACTAACTAACTAACTAACTAACTAACTAACTAACTAAATAACTAACTAAACTAAACTACCTAACTAACGAACTAACTAACTACTAACTAACTACTAACTAACTAAACTAAACTAACTAACTAACTAACTAACTACTAAATAACTACAACTACTAACTAACTAAATAACTAACTAACTAAACTACTAACTAACGAACTAACGAACTAACTAATACTACTAACAACTAACTAACTAACTAACTAACTAACTAACTAACTCCGACTAACTAACTAACTAACTAACGAACTACTAACTAACTAACTAACTAACTAACTAACTAACTAACAAATAACTAACTTACCTAACACATGAACTAACTAACTAACTAACTAACTAACTAACTAACTAACTAACTAACTAACTAACTAAATCGAGGGGAGAGAAAAATTAGTAGACACAAATCGATTAATATACAGCTTTTTCCAATTCGTGATCTGTTTTTCTTTTTAACACGTTGATGTAAGGTGACGGCTACAGACGTCAAGCTCGGTCGCTCATAGATGAAAAATGACTCCTATAACAGTCATATAATGCTATTTTTCTTAATATTGATTTCATTATAAATCGGAGTTTAACAAATGTTTTTAAAATTTTTCAACATTTACCATGTAAGACGTTAAAGTGCTAAAATTTACTTACACAATAGCATTTTAAGTCATTATTTTAACATGGTGATGTCATTGGAGGCAAGTACTTACCACAAACGATTACAAGTAATTATAAAATGTATTCATTGTAAATCCAATGAAAATAACGTATACAGCTTCTATATTTTTTATGGCAAGATGTCTAATGAATTAGAAAGTATTTATATAACACATTACTATTAAGACTTTATTACACTACTTCTACTTATGTAATACAGACGATATGTAGTATTAATTGAAAAGTATGTTGTTAGGTAGGTAATTACAATAGAAAGCCATTACCTAGTTAGTTAGGTAGGTAATTACAATAGAATGCCATTACCTAGTTTCTTCTGGGTTATTCGGGCTGTACTTATGAAATTTAATAAAATACTCAAATTTTTCAAAAATTAGGCAGATTCATAATTTTTTGAGTGAGCGTCAACGAGTCTTCTATGTTTATTTTTAAAAAAATATTTTAAAATATTTCTACTAATCAAACAATGCCAAATTTTTATCATTTAATATCTATTTTGACCCTGACAGAATACAATAAAAATAACACAAAATATTTTACAACTCTTCTGGATTATTTGACATCAAATTTGGAAAATCTTTTTTAATAAGTTTCTTTCAAATTTTGAAGTCCTTTTACAAGGAAACAGGATCACGAAATAAAAAAAGACTGTAAACGCAGTTTTGCTTCATCTAATGTCTAGTTTCAGTTTTATGTATAATATCTAGTTCGTGTCTAATTTGGTTGGTAGACCAGACTTCAATTTTTAATAGTTGTAAATGTTAAATTATCCATTTTTCAGTCATTTTATTTGATTGTTACTAAAAGCAACACAAACTCGAAATACCAAGTATGAAACTTTATCAAAATTTTACTTTAGAGAAAAAAGGTTTATAATTAAAATTAAGTCCATTAAAAAATGTTTATAATGAAAAATGTAATATGAAAAACACAAACTTTATAATTTTTAACTACAAACATAAACTAAATAAATAAAATATTATATGTAAAAAATTTAATATGTATAAAAAAAGCTTTGGGCTTGTGTATTTTAGAAAAGAACATAAAAAAACATTATGAATACCAAACTAAAACTTAACTAGTTCGGTAAGTTTCTACTTCAAAAATTAATATAAAAGAAACACAATATTTAAAAATATTTCTCAAAAAGAAAAACTGTAAATAATCAACAACTCAATTATTTCTTATGCATAATTTAACTAATTTTAAACCCTCATTACTCACTGATTCGACTTTAGCACAAAAATGTAATTAACATTGTTAAAATATAATTAAAACTCCACGGTTTCTTTTTGTGTTGAGTTTAAAATAACAAAGTAAAGAGCAAAGAAATTAAATAAAAGTAAATTAAATGAAATAATCATTTAGCATCTTCATCCTTAGTATCTTTGAAGCAGTGCAACAGAAAGCAACAGTTTTGAAAAAAAAACTCAAAGGAATAACGTAATTTCTAACAACTGTTGCCAAAAAAACAGAAATACACACAGCAAAAGTTAAGAACTAAAAGTAGGGAAGAAAGAAAAAAATATAAAACTTAAAATAACACAAAATTATCAACTCGAATAAAAGCCAATTAAAAACGCATTGCTGCTAAGTAGAACCACCCTTCTTAATACAACTACCCCTTTTTTCATCCTTTTTCCCCGGTCTATTATTGTTTTTAAGTGTGATCAGCTAACATCTGTAGCCGTTTAAGTAAAACTGCATTTTAAAAGGAATCCATGGGGAAGAGCTAAATAGTTAGGAATAGTTAGTTCTTTTGTTTTTGTTAACTGTTTGTAGCAGATAATCATGTTTTTAAATTGGACTTCGTAGTGGCCAAAGTTAATTTTGAAACAGGGTTTTTTGTTAAGAGATAATTTTTTAATGAATAAACTTTAAGACTAAGGATCAAATCTCTCATAATGCATAATAAAAAACAAGGTAATAAATAGTGAATATCTCACAAAAACAGGATAAGTCTGAACTATTTTAATTCTACACCAATGTGTATGTACATTAGGGTGTCCCTAATTACGAAAATTTTGACACCTATTACGCGAAATGATATGCCTTTCAAACCCACAGAAAATCGTGTTTTGAACCAAATCGGAGATATATTTAGATATATTTAGGTGTTTAGTGCTTAGTTAGTTAGTTAGTTAGTTAGTTAGTTAGTTAGTCAGTTAGTTAGTTAGTTAGTTAGTTAGTTAGTATTAGTTAGTTAGTTAGTTAGTTAGTAGTTAGTTAGTTAGTTAGTAGTTAGTTAGTTAGTTAGTTAGTTAGTAGTTAGTTAGTTAGTTAGTTAGTTAGTTAGTTAGTTAGTTAGTTAGTTAGTTAGTTAGTTAGTTAGTTAGTTAGTTAGTTAGTTAGTTAGTTAGTTAGTAGTTAGTTAGTTAGTTAGTTAGTAGTTAGTAGTTAGTTAGTTAGTAGTTAGTTAGTTAGTTAGTTAGTTAGTTAGTTAGTTAGTTAGTTAGTTAGTAGTTAGTTAGTTAGTAGTTAGTTAGTTAGTTAGTTAGTTAGTAGTTAGTTAGTTAGTTAGTAGTAGTTAGTTAGTTAGTTAGTTAGTAGTTAGTTAGGTAGAGTTAGTTAGTAGTTAGTTAGTTAGTTAGTAGTTAGTTAGTAGTTAGTTAGTTAGTTAGTTAGTAGTTAGTTAGTTAGTTAGTTAGTTAGTTAGTTAGTAGTTAGTTAGTTAGTTAGTTAGTTAGTAGTTAGTTAGTTAGTTAGTAGTTAGTTAGTAGTTAGTTAGTTAGTAGTTAGTTAGTTAGTTAGTTAGTTTAGTTAGTTAGTTAGTTAGTAGTTAGTTAGTAGTTAGTTAGTAGTAGTTAGTTAGTTAGTTAGTTAGTTAGTTAGTTAGTTTAGTTAGTTAGTTAGTTAGTTAGTTAGTTAGTTAGTTAGTAGTTAGTTAGTTAGTTAGTTAGTTAGTTAGTTAGTTAGTTAGTTAGTTAGTTAGTTAGTGTAGTTAGTTAGTTAGTTAGTTAGTTAGTTAGTTTAGTAGTTAGTTAGTTAGGTTAGTTAGTTAGTTAGTTAGTTTAGTTAGTTAGTTAGTTAGTTAGTTAGTTAGTTAGTTAGTTAGTAGTTAGTTAGTTAGTTAGTTAGTTAGTAGTTAGTTAGTTAGTTAGTTAGTTAGTTAGTTAGTTAGTTAGTTAGTTAGTAGTTAGTTAGTTAGTTAGTTAGTTAGTTAGTTAGTTAGTTAGTTAGTTAGTTAGTTAGTTAGTTAGTTAGTTAGTTAGTAGTTAGTAGTTAGTTAGTTAGTTAGTTAGTTAGTTAGTTAGTTAGTTAGTTAGTTAGTTAGTTAGTTAGTTAGTTAGTTAGTTAGTTAGTTAGTTAGTTAGTTAGTTAGTTAGTTAGTTAGTTAGTTAGTTAGTTAGTTAGTTAGTTAGTTAGTTAGTTAGTTAGTAGTTAGTTAGTTAGTTAGTAGTTAGTTAGTTAGTTAGTTAGTTAGTTAGTTAGTTAGTTAGTTAGTTAGTAGTTAGTTAGTAGTTAGTTAGTTAGTTAGTTAGTTAGTTAGTTAGTTAGTTAGTTAGTTAGTTAGTTAGTAGTTAGTTAGTTAGTTAGTTAGTTAGTTAGTTAGTTAGTTAGTTAGTTAGTTAGTTAGTTAGTTAGTTAGTTAGTTAGTTAGTTAGTTAGTTAGTTAGTTAGTTAGTTAGTAGTTAGTTAGTTAGTTAGTTAGTTAGTTAGTAGTTAGTTAGTTAGTTAGTTAGTTAGTTAGTTAGTTAGTTAGTTAGTTAGTTAGTTAGTTAGTTAGTTAGTTAGTTAGTTAGTTAGTTAGTTAGTTAGTTAGTTAGTTAGTTAGTTAGTTAGTTAGTTAGTTAGTTAGTTAGTTAGTTAGTTAGTAGTTAGTTAGTTAGTTAGTTAGTTAGTTAGTTAGTAGTAGTTAGTTAGTTAGTTAGTTAGTTAGTTAGTAGTTAGTTAGTTAGTTAGTTAGTTAGTTAGTTAGTAGTTAGTTAGTTAGTTAGTTAGTTAGTTAGTTAGTTAGTTAGTTAGTTAGTTAGTTAGTTAGTTAGTTAGTTAGTTAGTTAGTTAGTAGTTAGTTAGTTAGTTAGTTAGTTAGTTAGTTAGTTAGTTAGTTAGTTAGTTAGTTAGTTAGTTAGTTAGTTAGTTAGTTAGTTAGTTAGTTAGTTAGTTAGTTAGTTAGTTAGTTAGTTAGTTAGTTAGTTAGTTAGTTAGTTAGTAGTTAGTTAGTTAGTTAGTTAGTTAGTTAGTTAGTTAGTTAGTTAGTTAGTTAGTTAGTTAGTTAGTTAGTTAGTTAGTTAGTTAGTTAGTTAGTTAGTTAGTAGTTAGTTAGTTAGTTAGTTAGTTAGTTAGTTAGTTATTTTGATTCCTACAAAAAACACAGTTTGTTGGGTTCTCCTTCAGTAAGTGCTTAGACAAATGTTGCACTGATTATGGCTTTGGAAAAAAAGTCCTTAAAATACAGAAACAGTATTTAATTGAGTAATAAATAATCGTCGTTACTAAAACATTGTTGTAAGAGCAACAATCAAAACACTTTAATTTGGAATTATTTGCATATATCTTTTCAAAAACCACTCCAACTCAATGCCATCAACATTATAACAATCACAATCATCATCATTATCATTCTCCTCATGATTATTGCTGCGACTATTAATGCTTCCAAACATTTGTAACCGTAATAATGTTACGTAGCTTTTGGGGGAACGAGCGTCAAAAGTGTGGCATCATTTTAATTCAAATGAATTCAATTAATTAAACGAACATTTTCATTGAACAGTATTTCCACTAGGTGTGGAGCTACGTTTGTATAGAAGTTTGTATATTAGCTTATTTGTTGATGCTTGACAGTATAATGCTGATGACGATGATTTTCGTGGTTTCGATTTAAACGTTACACATTGATGTTTCCGTACATCCTTCCGCCATTAAGCAGCAATACATTTAATACTTATATAGAACAAAAACCAAAAAATAATGTCGCTGATTTCCATATAATTTATACAATTACAATTTTAGACAATTTGTTATGGGTTTTGGAAAAAATTAGATAAGCTCTTTTAAATGGCTCATTGGATTATTGACAAATTAATCAAAATGTGTTTTAATGTGGTTAAAGTGATTTGTAAGAGGAATTTGTGGGGCATATAAAATTTGTTTTTTATAGGTGTGGAGAATATTTTGTAAATAGTAATTTGAATTTAAACTTTTTTCATAAGTAGTTTGATCTGAGATTTCTAAACTTTAAAACATGTTAAGTGTTTTTCTAATACTCTAAGAAAATCTCTTAATTATGAGGAAAATTTAATGAAATAAACTTATTCCCTGCTATTAAGTCTTAAACATCTTAAGAAATTGCTAATATTATATTTAATTACAACTACAGACAGACCGATTATTTGTTAATAGAAATTAATCAGATTTTCACCTTAAGTAGTCATTTTGGCTTTAATTGAATATATATTTTTTTTCATTCAACATTCTTTTTTTGCCACAATTAACAACAATATTAATTTTATTTAACGCAAATACATTCACACAATCACTCAAAATGCCAAATAATCGGAATTATTTAAGTGTATTTATTGATATCGATTTGCGGGGAATATTGAGGTTTTACACAATGTTGATGGTGTAATTGGTTGGACTAATAATGATTATTAGAAAATTGATGATTAAATTTATTACACACATAAATAAACCACCCGAAAAAGGTCGTCGTCTCTGACTCTAGATGATTAACTAATATACATACAAAACATGTATATATAAAAGCAAAATACAGAGAGAGGTCCCAGTAAAGGACTCTTGAAGGAAACAATAACTGAAATATAAACTAGCCTAAGGCTAATCTTAGACTTATTTTTTGTAATTTATTACTCTTGCCTGTTTTAAAAGTTTCCACTGTTATCCCCCCATCATGTTGTAACCTCAAAAAAAACTGGATTATTTTTTCACCATTATTTTCCTTATTTACAACAAAAAAAATCTAATTGAATTAATAATGATATCAACACCAACAAAAACAGCTACAACAATAGCCAATAACGCATAAATTAATAAATGTATTAATAAATTAACAAAATCAATTCCCCTTGATAAAACATCCATAATATTTTTTTTTTAACTTTTTCCTTTTTTTCCTTACTGTTCAACTAATTAATATTTTCTGGGCCAAGTGATGTTGAAAAGTGGCAGGAGGCAAGTGTAGCCTATTGGAATAGAATAGAATGCTGCTGGCTCATGAATAAAAGTTATTCTATGACTTTGTGTAGGAAAAAAATGCCTAAAATTTATTTAGGTGGAAATATTGTTTATTTGCTTTTAATATATTTTTTTCAGTTTTTTCCACAAAGAACATTAAGTATGAATTAATTATTGCATATTAAATAATCTATTATAAAAATCTAATTGAAAAATTATTGTTGGGAAAAATGTGTAAGTATATGTGTATATGTTTAATTATTAAATTAAAAATGTTGTAGCTGATGCAGCATAACGTTGATGTCATTTAAAGGAAGATAAAGTAAATGGTTTGTTATAGATGGGAAAAGGATATAGGGCAGAGTTTCTGGGTTTAAAATTAATTTAATATCTGACTTCTTGCAAATTCATTCGACACTCCCATAAAGAACATCATCCGCACTCATTTTAGGTATACGGATGGGCAAGTTCCGTATAACCCTACATTCATCCTGTGATATATGCTTAGTCCCACAGTCACTTCTCTGTGGGGTGTCTGTTGTCTCGGCAACAGAACCGAACTCGTCCGAATTGTAGATTTTACCGTGCATCAGTCTTTTAACCGATATACTCTTCCCGCGAATTTGGGTTTAAATCACAGCCACCCCCAACAGGGATATAGACAGGGTTATGGAAAATAGGACACCTGATAATAATCATTTTCTGTCGGTACGTCCATCTCCCCCGGGAGATGAAAAACCCAATCTTGGTGTGATTGCAATTCCTCTAGTCTGCCGGGACTATGAACTGATGATGATCAAATGTATCCTAGGTCTTTCCCTGGAATGGAAAGTCTTGTTCCAATAATCGGAACAAGACAAAGTCTGAAACTTTGCCCTTGGTACCAGATTATGTGGTTCTCTGATTTGACCCCATGTCAAATCATTCCAGGGAAAGACCTAGGATACATTTGATCATCATCAGTTCATAGTCCCGGCAGACTAGAGGGATTGCAATCACACCAAGATTGGGTATTTCATCTCCCGGTGGAGATGGACGTACCGACAGAAAATGATTCTGAACCGAAATATTTTTGGGTGTTACAATTATCAGGTGTCCTATTTTCCATAACTCTGTCTATATTCCTGTTGGACAAATTCAAAACTTTAACTCGACAAGACTTCTTCTTTACGCATGTAACATTTCATTAGAACCGGACAAACCGTTTAGAACTATTTCCCTCTTTTTTATAACACTGTTCATCGAGTATATATAGACATTTTTCCTACAATTTTCTTAAGATTTTCATTAAGAAAAAAATTTTGAGCTTTCTTTTTTAAAATTTAAAAAAAAATTAACTCTTATTAAAAATATAACAGAACACAGATCGATTTATTGTTCTCGATCATGTTTTCAGAGCTATTTTCTAAATGAAGGGAAGAAGTTATTTACGATTTAAAATGTTCTTGAATTTCCCAATAACTTTTAGACCGCTCAACAAGTCCTAGCTGTAAAACAAATAAATTATTCATTAACTCAAAAACATAAAATTTATATGTATGCAGTTCTAAATAGTAATTATTATTTGTAACAAATATATGTATGTATATGCAGATTTTTCAATAAAACTTTTTCCAAAAAAAAAAGAAAAACATTATTTAATAAAATTTAGATATTAAAATGTAATTTTTGCTAGAATGAGTATGAGACAATGGCAAACAAATACATGCAAGTAGGTATGTATATATAAATGTATTTATATTTAGAATTGTTAAGTATGTGTATGATAATTTAAGCTTGAATACATAATGCAATTAATTATTTTGTTCAATTAAAATTAGAAATTGGAAAATGACAAATAATACTTAAGAGCTTAGTATGCATAAAATTACATACATATATACGAATGTATAGGTATAGGAAATATAAAAATACATTTAAACAGTTGCATATGTAAATGTAAGCACAGCAAACCAACAGTTTTAAGGTGGAGTTAATGTCCAAAAGCTTTTTTATTTCGAATTCATATGTATATTTATGGATCATTTGAAGTGAATTTGCCACTTTAGTGGGCCTAAGTAATGCAAAAGAAAGGCTGTTGTCACTTTAATGTCTCCAAGTAATCAAAAGAGAAGTCACTTTAAAAATTTTTGTTTGCATTTACAATAGTTTATTAGTAATCGAAATGTTATTGAAATCTGTGTGGGAACTATCATAAGCTACAAAATATAATGATTCGGATAGCCTCCTTGAACAGCAGGCTTATAGTGAACATGTATGTATGAGTGCTTGAATGCATGTCATATGATACACAAATACTATGACTACTACAAGAATTAAACATGCAAAGTACAATTGCATACATTAAATACTTAAACAGCAACAACCCTGCAGAACATAATACTAATTCCCCATTCCTAGCTAAAGAAAACGTCCGCACTGTTTACCCAACAACCTACATGAAAGTCATCAAATGGCGAATAATATGCGAGGTATACTGCGTGAAAGAAACCAAAAAAAAAATAAAAAGATTACAGAACTGAACTAGAAACTGAACTAGAACTGAACTAGAACTGAACTAGAACTGAACTAGAACTGACTAGAACTGAACTAGAACTGAACTAGAACTGAACTAGAACTGAACTAGAACTGAACTAGAACTGAACTAGAACTGAACTAGAACTGAACTAGAACTGAACTAGAACTGAACTAGAACTGAACTAGAACTGAACTAGAACTGAACTAGAACTGAACTAGAACTGAACTAGAACTGAACTAGACTGAACTAGAACTGAACTAGAACTGAACTAGAACTGAACTAGAACTGAACTAGAACTGAACTAGAAACTGAACTAGAACTGAACTAGAACTGAACTAGAACTGAACTAGAACTGAACTAGAACTGAACTAGAACTGAACTAAACTGAACTAGAACTGAACTAGAACTGAACTAGAAACTGAACTAGAACTGAACTAGAACTGAACTAGAACTGAACTAGAACTGAACTAGAACTGAACTAGAACTGAACTAGAACTGAACTAGAACTGAACTAGAACTGAACTAGAACTGAACTAGAACTGAACTAACTGAACTAGAACTAGAACTGAACTAGAACTGAACTAGAACTGAACTAGAACTGAACTAGAACTGAACTAGAACTGAACTAGAACGACTAGAACTGAACTAGAACTGAACTAGAACTGAACTAGAACTACTGAACTGACTAGAACTGAACTAGAACTGAACTAGAACTGAACTAGAACTGAACTAGAACTGAACTAGAACGAACTAGAACTGAACTAGAACTGAACTAGAACTGAACTAGAACTGACTAGAACTGAACTAGAACTGAACTAGAACTGAACTAGAACTGAACTAGAACTGAACTAGAACTGAACTAGAACTGAACTAGAACTGAACTAGAACTGAACTAGAACTGAACTAGAACTAGAACTGAACTAGAACTGAACTAGAACTAGAAATGAACAATAAATGAACTACAGGGTTTTAAATGTAATTTTAAGAATCAGTGTAATGGTTTGTATGTCCGTTATGTCCCTAATATTCCATATGCTTCAGCGAATACATAGAAAATTTCTTTGTGGTGTGTATATGTAAAATTTTTTAAAAAGGACAATTATACAATTGACTTTCTTTAATTTGTTTTTTGTTTCTCTTCTATTCAATTGTTCAAAATAATTATTATTGCCACACTCTTAAGAATTATAAATTTTCAATTATGGTTTCTTTATTAACAGTTCAATTGGATTATATGTATGTACAGACAACAAAAAAGGCAATAGAAAATTAATTAAAATTGTATTAAATTAATAAATGATGTACATATGTATACATATATCTAACATATTAATTAGTTTTTGTTTCAAAGTTATTCTTAATTAAATGCAATAAAGAAGCCAAGTAATTGAACATTTAAAGTTTAAATTAAAATTGTAATAGTATTTGAAAAATATATTTTCTAAAAAATTTCAAAGTAATATCAAATTTACTCAATAGGACGTCTATATATTTACTGCCGATTTCAGGTATTTCAACAGAATACATTTTTTAATGAATTTTTACACAAAGTATATCCCTATGATAATAAATTTATTAAGTTTTAACATTCTTTTCTCACCCATACCAATATTTTTATACAATTTTTGACTCTCTATTTATAATTAAACTCAATATTGAATTACCTTCACTTTAGCGTGAAAAATTGTCAAAGGAATTGCTCCAAATATAATAAACGTAGCAAACAAAGAACAAAAAATAATGCAAAATTAAAAAAAAAATAAATGTTTTCATAATTTTGTCTCCCAAAAAAAAAAAACAGAATGAATAAAGAAAATGTAAAGAATGCAATAAAAATTCATTTTTATTAAGTAAACAAAACCGTTTCACAAAAACACTTTCTAAAGCAAACTAAATTTGCAGAAAGTATGAAAATTCCTTTATTTCCTTCCTTTGTAAAGGGGTGTTATCGCATACAGTATGTAATGTGTATGATACAGACTCCACTTCTCTCTTCGATGATTAAATCTACCACCTTTACATTATTATAATGTTTATTACATTAGAAAAGAAACCCTTATGAAGCCAAGAAATTATCCCCGGAAATTCTTTTTCAAGGTGTCTGTCTTTTCATGGTTCTTCAATATTGTCACATTAAATTTTAGCATGAGTGAATGTGAGAAGCATTAAAAATTATGACATAAATATTGCTACGAAGATGGGCAATTTAAACTATGTATATATAAAGTTAAGGGAACAACTGAAAACTTCTAGTTCAGTTCTAGTTCAGTTCTAGTTCAGTTGTAGTTTAGTTCTAGTTCAGTTCTAGTTCAGTTCTAGTTCAGTTCTAGTTCAGTTCTAGTTCAGTTCTAGTTCAGTTCTAGTTCAGTTCTAGTTCAGTTCCTAGTTCAGTTCTAGTTCAGTTCTAGTTCAGTTCTAGTTCAGTTCTAGTTAGTTCTAGTTCAGTTCTAGTTCAGTTGTAGTTTAGTTCTAGTTCAGTTCTAGTTCAGTTCTAGTTCAGTTCTAGTTCAGTTCTAGTTCAGTTGTAGTTTAGTTCTAGTTCAGTTCTAGTTCAGTTCTAGTTCAGTTGTAGTTCAGTTCTAGTTCAGTTCTAGTTCAGTTCTAGTTCAGTTCTAGTTCAGTTCTAGTTCAGTTCTAGTTCAGTTCTAGTTCAGTTCTAGTTCAGTTCTAGTTCAGTTCTAGTTCAGTTCGTTCAGTTCTAGTTCAGTTCTAGTTCAGTTCTAGTTCAGTTTCTAGTTCAGTTCTAGTTCAGTTCTAGTTCAGTTCTAGTTCAGTTCTAGTTCAGTTCTAGTTCAGTTCTAGTTCAGTTCTAGTTCAGTTCTAGTTCAGTTCTAGTTCAGTTCTAGTTCAGTTCTAGTTCAGTTCTAGTTCAGTTCTAGTTCAGTTCTAGTTCAGTTCTAGTTCAGTTCTAGTTCAGTTCTAGTTCAGTTCTAGTTCAGTTCTAGTTCAGTTCTAGTTCAGTTCTAGTTCAGTTCTAGTTCAGTTCTAGTTCAGTTCTAGTTCAGTTCTAGTTCAGTTCTAGTTCAGTTCTAGTTAGTTCTAGTTCAGTTCTAGTTCAGTTCTAGTTCAGTTCTAGTTCAGTTCTAGTTCAGTTCTAGTTCAGTTCTAGTTCAGTTCTAGTTCAGTTCTAGTTCAGTTCTAGTTCAGTTCTAGTTCAGTTCCAGTTCAGTTCTAGTTCAGTTCTAGTTCAGTTCTAGTTCAGTTCTAGTTCAGTTCTAGTTCAGTTCTAGTTCAGTTCTAGTTCAGTTCTAGTTCAGTTCTAGTTCAGTTCTAGTTCAGTTCTAGTTCAGTTCTAGTTCAGTTCTAGTTCAGTTCTAGTTCAGTTCTAGTTCAGTTCAGTTCAGTTCTAGTTCAGTTCTAGTTCAGTTCTAGTTCAGTTCTAGTTCAGTTCTAGTTCAGTTCTAGTTCAGTTCTAGTTATTCAGTTCTAGTTCAGTTCTAGTTCAGTTCTAGTTCAGTTCTAGTTCAGTTCTAGTTCAGTTCTAGTTCAGTTCTAGTTCAGTTCTAGTTCAGTTCTAGTTCAGTTCTAGTTCAGTTCTAGTTCAGTTCTAGTTCAGTTCTAGTTCAGTTCTAGTTCAGTTCTAGTTCAGTTCTAGTTCAGTTCTAGTTCAGTTCTAGTTCAGTTCTAGTTCAGTTCTAGTTCAGTTCTAGTTCAGTTCTAGTTCAGTTCTAGTTCAGTTCTAGTTCAGTTCTAGTTCAGTTCTAGTTCAGTTCTAGTTCAGTTCTAGTTCAGTTCTAGTTCAGTTCTAGTTCAGTTCTAGTTCAGTTCTAGTTCAGTTCTAGTTCAGTTCTAGTTCAGTTCTAGTTCAGTTCTAGTTCAGTTCTAGTTCAGTTCTAGTTCAGTTCTAGTTCAGTTCTAGTTCAGTTCTAGTTCAGTTCTAGATCAGTTCTAGTTCAGTTCTAGTTCAGTTCTAGTTCTAGTTCAGTTCTAGTTCAGTTCTAGTTCTAGTTCTTCTAGTTCAGTTCTAGTTCAGTTCTAGTTCAGTTCTAGTTCAGTTCTAGTTCAGTTCTAGTTCAGTTCTAGTTCAGTTCTAGTTCAGTTTCTAGTTCAGTTCTAGTTTCAGTTCTAGTTCAGTTCTAGTTCAGTTCTAGTTCAGTTCTAGTTCAGTTCTAGTTCCAGTTCTAGGTCAGTTCTAGTTCAGTTCTGTTCAGTTTCTAGTCAGATTCTAGTTCAGTTCTAGTTCAGTTCTAGTTCAGTTCTAGATTCAGTTCTAGTTCAGTTCGAGTTCAGTTCTAGTTCAGTTCTAGGTCATCTAGTTAAGTTCTAGTTTTCAGTTCTAGTTCACAGTTCTAGTTCAGTTCTAGTCAGTTCTAGTTCGTTTAGTTTCAGTTCTAGTTCAGTTCTAGTTCACATCTAGTTCAGTCTAGTTCAGTTCTGTCAGTTCTAGTTCAGTTCATAGTTCAGTTCTAGTTCAGTTCTAGTTCAGTTCTAGTTCAGTTCTAGTTCAGTCTAGTTCCGTTCTAGTTCAGTTCTAGTTTCCGTTTCTAGTTCAGTCTAGTTCAGTTCTAGTTCAGTTCTAGTTCCGCTTCTAGTTCAGTTCTACGTTCAGTTTCTAGTTCAGTGCTAGTTCAGTTTCTAGTTCAGTTCTAGTTCAGTTCTAGTTCAGTTCTAGTTCAGTTCTAGTTTCAGTTCTAGTTCAGTTCTAGTTCAGTTCTAGTTCAGTTCTAGTTCAGTTCTAGTTCAGTTCTAGTTCAGTTCTAGTTCAGTTCTAGTTCAGTTCTAGTTCAGTTCTAGTTCAGTTCTAGTTCAGTTCTAGTTCAGTTCTAGTTCAGTTCTAGTTCAGTTCTAGTTCAGTTCTAGTTCAGTTCTAGTTCAGTTCTAGTTCAGTTCAGTTCAGTTTCTAGTTCAGTTCTAGTTCAGTTCTAGTTCAGTTCTAGTTCAGTTCTAGTTCAGTTCTAGTTCAGTTCTAGTTCAGTTCAGTTCTAGTTCAGTTCTAGTTCAGTTCTAGTTCAGTTCAGTTCTAGTTCAGTTCTAGTTCAGTTCTAGTTCAGTTCTAGTTCAGTTCTAGTTCAGTTCTAGTTCAGTTCTAGTTCAGTTCTAGTTCAGTTCTAGTTCAGTTCGTTCAGTTCTAGTTCAGTTCTAGTTCAGTTCTAGTTCAGTTCTAGTTCAGTTCTAGTTCAGTTCTAGTTCAGTTCTAGTTCAGTTCTAGTTCAGTTCTAGTTCAGTTCTAGTTCAGTTCTAGTTCAGTTCTAGTTCAGTTCTAGTTCAGTTCTAGTTCAGTTCTAGTTCAGTTCTAGTTCAGTTCTAGTTCAGTTCTAGTTCAGTTCTAGTTCAGTTCTAGTTCAGTTCTAGTTCAGTTCTAGTTCAGTTCTAGTTCAGTTCTAGTTCAGTTCTAGTTCAGTTCTAGTTCAGTTCTAGTTCAGTTCTAGTTCAGTTCTAGTTCAGTTCTAGTTCAGTTCTAGTTCAGTTCTAGTTCAGTTCTAGTTCAGTTCTAGTTCAGTTCTAGTTCAGTTCTAGTTCAGTTCTAGTTCAGTTCTAGTTCAGTTCTAGTTTCAGTTCTAGTTCAGTTCTAGTTCAGTTCTAGTTCAGTTCTAGTTCAGTTCTAGTTTAGTTCAAGTTCAGTTCTAGTTCAAGCAGATCATTAAAATTATAATTATTATATAAAAAATCCGCCCCAAAAAAATATCGAGGCGATAAGTAACAAACTTTTAAAATATTTAAATTATTCTTTACACTTGTATATTTTATTATAATTTAAAAAAAATTCTATACCTCCCTCAAAGGAAGCACAGGATACAGATGAATCGATTCTTTATTGGCAAAATTTCGCTTGTGTGTCTATTGTACTCGAACCAATTCGTAAAAAAAAACTTAATACTCCCTATGAATATGAACATAAAAGTAACGGTGTTTTTTATTTCATGTGGAAAATTAACAAAAAAGAAAACAGAATTCAATGAAAATATTTTCCTTTTTGCCTGGATTATAGTGACATCCTATTCTTTATTTTGTGTAGTAGCTCTCCCTTGTATAGTAACTCCTTTCACACTTATATGTTTGTTTTCAATAGGTCGCCTGCGGTTTTCGTAGAGACATGGTTGACAAAATTGAATGAAGTAAATTTGTGTAAGGCGTGAGGTGTCCTTATGAAAACTTATTCACATATGAGTGAGTGTGTATAAAATTATATGCCTTACATAGCATTGACATTATTCGCTCATACAATAAGTATGTAGTTTTTTTTTGCACATTTTCATTGGCAAAAAAAATCTTATAATAGAGTAAATTTAATGGTATTAAATATAGATTTGTAAAGTAACAAACTCCACAGGTTTCTCTTGTCACTGTTGTATAGTTAGTTGAAAGTGTAAGGGGATGTGTAGTTATACGGTAGTTATTACAGTAGGATTGAAGTAATATATTTTTATGTAATTCTTCTACTTTTAGCAAAGATTTATTAAAAATTACACTGCATACAAATATATATTGCAATGGTCCTAGGAACTTTCATTATTCCTAAAACGTTCTTCGAGCCGTGACTATGGAAAACTTTTACGACTTTACCGAATTTTTCAGAATACATTTTTTTCGATTTATGAAATGCTTGTATGAAACATTTAATATATGGTCCTTCGAACACGATATATGGTCCTTCGAACGATCACAATTGTTTAAATTTAAATAGTCTTACAAACCATATTCGTTCGAGGGACCAATTCCAACAAAAAAATATTTTTAAAAAAATTAAATTTTTCCTTCTTAACCACTGTACAAAGTAAACCACCTCCTATACCTTCTGTCAATTTTTTCCAATACACATACACACCCCTTCCACCACTTTTAAACACAATTTTCATTATAATGGGTTAATGGTTTATTATAATCAATTTTTAAACTAACAAAATACAAAGATTTTAACAAAAATCGAGGAAAAAAAGGAAGAAAAAAATCAATTTACTTTTTATATTAAGAAATAATTTAATTAAATTTTATGTACAACAAGGATAAAAAATGCTTTTGTCATTTGACAAACAAATTAACGCATGTATGACTACAAATAATAAATAAATTTTCAATAAATTTAATCGTTAAGCAATTTGCCCAAAAATAACTATTTGTGCACTTTTAATAATAAATAAATATAAAAAAAGTAAAATGTAAATAAATAAAGAAATAAATAAATATATAAGTGTACTCACTCAATCGTCAAGTTAAGTAGTAAAACACCTAAAGCTGTTAATGGTTCGTTAAACGAAAAATTGTAAATTTATTTTAACTTTTAAACAATTTATTACTACGAAAAGAAAGAAACATAAAAGAACTTACGTAGCAACGAACATCATAAATTTTTGAAAAGAAATGCAAATGGAAGTGACATTTACTTACGCTAGTTGCAAGACTTACTATTCACTTACTCCCTCATCTTTAACAAACTTTAGATAATGTCAGTTTTTTGCATTTTGCACAACAAATCTTCTAGAAACAGAGTAAATAACAGAAATACATACATATTTTTGAAATGCAATTGGTTAAAAATACATAAGTTATGGCATAATAGAAAACGAATTAAAAAGGAGCTATTTGGTAAAACAGAAATCTTGAAGGATCAAGTAGGCGTTCGCATCTTTTAATGTTAAAGGAAAACTCTGTTAAGTTAAGCTTAGAACTTTTCTATGACATGTTTCGAAGGACCATAATATGCCAATACCTAACCTATAGCACCTTATATATTTTAAAAAAAAAAAAAAACAGAGCAAAAGTGAAAACAAAAATAAAATCCCACTATAGTAAAACGTAAACTGGGGAATTTATATGCAGCATTTCATTTACAAGCAAACAAAATGGAAGAAAAAAATATAAACATAACAGTTGCTGTGCGTGTGTAAGTTTATTATAGTCGTCTATCTTGTGAGTACTTCTATGAATTCCCATATCAGAAAAAGAATACGAAAAAAAAAACTGGTATCCTGATACTGACTTTGTTTACTTATTGCAACAGTAGCAGGAACGAACGAAACTGCAACAACAACTACTTACTACAACCGTAAACAAATGTACGGAAATGCTCTGACAGAGATGAGTATTCACCTTTAGTGAATGCGTATCAATCAGAAGGTTTAACTAGTTAAATTTATGCACTTGAGAGTTGTTTTTAAGAAAAAGTAATAAAAGTGTGCTATACCCTACCCTGGGGGAGTAGAACTTTAAATTGGTATACTTTTGGATCATATACGAAGGACTATTTTTATAAAAATGGTCCTTCGTATGAGTATGAGTATGAGTATATAACTCATACTCATACGAAGGATTATGTGATTTTCGGAAGGGTACCTTGTGTGGGAGCTACGACCTATTATGAACCGATCGTAAGAAAATTGTACAGTATCATTTCTGTATATGAAAGTAATATTTGTGCCAAATTTTGGATCAATAGCGTTATTTGTTGAGTTATGTGCGTTAAATGTTTTTCTGAAGAGGACCTTGTATGGGAGCTATGACCAATTGTGGACCCATGGTGAGAAAAATTAACAGTAATATTTCTGTATATAAAAGCAATATTTGTTCCATGCTTTATATGGATATCTTAATTTACCAATGAGTTATGTATGTCTAAGTGATTTTCGGGACGGGACCTTGTATGGAACCCATCGTGAAGAAACATTTTTAAATAACACTTCAGTATACTAAAGTAATATGTTTGCCAAATTTTGAATAGATATCATTATTTGATCAGGAGTTATGTGCGTTTCTGAAGGGGATCTTGCATGGGAGCTGTGATAAATTATGGACCGATCTGGACTTTTTTTCTCTGGATGAATTCTATTCACATAAAACTTTAATTTTTACAATTTTGTAAAGATATCGACTTTCTAACGGATGTTATTAACAATAAACCCATTTTCCGGGAATATTTACATTTGTATGGGAGCTATATAAAATTGCGGACCGATTCCGCCAATTTTCACTAGTAATCAAACTCTTGTATAGAAAAAAATATGTGATGATTTTTATGGAGTTATATTGTATATTAAAAAGATCTTAATTTTTTTCGTAGTTTTTTTCAAATTTTGATTCATAACTTTTTCCGATGTGAACTGATTTTGCTCATTTTCAATACCAAACTGCCTAAGACTGCCTAATAAATATACTGGCTGAATTTCGCTAATTTTCGTTGCTTCTTGTTAGCTTGAGAATGTTTTATAAAGACAGACGGACATAGCAAGATCGACTCAGAATTTCATAAGTTCCAAGAATATATATAATTTGTTGGGTCTCAAAAGAACATTTTTTGATTTTACACACGGAATGACAAAGTTATATACATATACCCTCTATCACCACCATCAGAAGGGTATACAAACTTAACATACCCGAGATGTCCCACTTTGAGGATCCCAGGCCCCCTGTGATCCGCAAAAAGATTCGAAAGGTATGGCATTGAAGAAGGACTCTGAGTTTGTAAAATATATAATGCCCAGCACTTAACCTACCACTTATAGTTACCCCAAGCCACCGACTGTCCAGGTGACTATATATTTTAACATGTGCTTGTCCTACGAAGAAATCATTCGTCATCCCATAGATTACGAAGAGACAGACAAAAAGCTTAAGTTTGTTTTTTTAAGTGTACACTCTCTCGCTTAGAAAGGGGACACTAAAGTGACGATTTTGTTTAAAAAGAGTACATCCGTGACGAAAGGCAAATTAGAGCCAACCAGATGGTTAGACGTTAGTGCAAATCAGTGTCTTTTTCGGATGCATTGACTCTTTGTCGAGCTGCTGGGTGGTCCTACGAACCTTGGAATGAATACATACATACAATTCCGAGGAAGTCATTCGTCACCCCATAGATTACGAAGAGACGGACTTATGTTCTGTTTTTAAGTGTACACTCTCTCGCTTACAAATAGGACACTGATAAGACGATTATCTTCACCCTAGTTTACAAAGGATACATATGTACGTATCGAAAGATAAATTCTAGCCAATAAGGTGGTTAGCCGTTATTGGAAATCACGGTCTTTTTCGGATGTATTGACTCTTTGTCGAGCTGCTGGGTGGTCCTACGAACCTTGGAATTGAATACATACATACAATTCCACAAATATTTACATACATTAAATAAATCCAAATATAATGCTCTGAATCAATGAAAAACCTAAAATACTACATGGTCCTTCGAACTATAACTGTAGTTTGGAAGGATTATGTATAATCGACAAAAGAATTAGCGTTTGTTATCTCTTATAATTTCAATTAAAAATATATTTTATTTAGAGTTAGAGAATAGACTTTTAAGAACCACCTTATCATTGTAGCAAAATAACCAATCGAATTCCTATTTTGTAAACAGCTACAAGTACTACTATCAATATTATCTGCTAGCAGTATCCCTTGCAAGCTTTTAAAGCTGTCAACAATATAACAAAGTAAACGAGTAGGGATTTAAACATTAGAACTAGGGGAAAAGGGATACGCCACTTGTTAATGTTTGTTCTTTATTTTTTTGCTATATTTTTCAGCATTTTTTCTTTACACCATAAAGGTGCATATTTTATGATTTTGTTTAAAACTATTGCTACTGCAACAAGTAGCATGCTACATGCGAATACAATCAAATACATTAAAAAAGGTTTTATACATACTCTTAGTTACGTAACAAAAGAAATTATAGCCAAACAATATAAAATGGTAAGATGCATGGAAGAGTGTGTGTGTGTGCAAATGTTGTAACTATTGAGTTAAATAAATGTATGTGTTGCATGTTCTTTATTTATGCCCAGGTGTTGTGTGTAAATTTCTAGCAATAGTTGCCTTTTTTTTTTTTGCTCTCTCAATCTAAAGTACTTTATTTTAGAATATATGAAAAGGTCGAATGTTGTTAGTGGCAATTTCTTTTTTGTTTTATTGTTATTTATATTTGCTGCAAGTATGGGTGGTAGTAGCAGCAACAGCAGCAGTAGAACAACAAGTATGCTGATTTTATGTTGAAATATCCTTAAAGCCATTTATCCTTGCATAAAATAATATCATTTCATATAATTACATATGCAAGTATTTATGCAGCAACCCATGTAAGGACTTGTTGTATGTATGTATGTATGTATGTATGTAGTCGTATTTAAGGATTTACCTTTTACTTGTAGCTTGTTCTTATATGTATGAGTGTGTAATTTTTTCATACATATGTAGTGTTATTTACTTTTTGTAATATCCTTTTCTACTTGTTGTTTTTTTTGAAATGTTTAAATCAAAGATTTACATTTTATATGTATGTAAGAAAAAAGCTCACATCAATGAAGTGTGGCCAACATTTAAAAAACACTAAAACTATACTGTAGATATCATCCAATTCTCAAAAGATCTGAGTATATGATCAACCAATTTGATCGCTCTAAAGAGCAAAAAGTAAAAGTTCAAAGTTCATCTCGATCTTAGGTAATTTTAGTTTAGTCTCGGGGGATGTTAAACATTCTTTGAATATGGTTTCCCATAATATCCGAAGCAATAATTATGTGTGATATTTTGAGTTAAATGGAAATTGAATTTACTTTCGGGTTCTTCCGGATTGATTTAAGAATGTAAATGATTGAATTAATCTCAAAATGGACTTGAGTTAAACACGATTCATTCTCGATTTTATAATCCAAAACAAAAATATCGTTTTGTAGGACTAGTATTAAATATCGTCGGTAATATGGACACCAATCTATGTACATGTCGGTTCCATTAAGCAATTTAACATACATACGCACACACTTTTTCTGATGTGCATTTTATTGTGTATTTGTGTGAGTGCTTTTTTTGAATTATAAAATATTATAAAAATGGAGAGAAAAAAAAACAATATAATAAATATAAAAACAAAGAATTGTTATTATTTATTTATGCATGCATATGCAAGCATAAACATTGTTATTGTTTTAAATAACAAACAATATAACATGTGAAACATGTAGAGTTAAGGTAATGGGTATATCATACTGCCATCCCTGTAAACATTTTTTTTATCGCGTAAGTCAACCAGAAGTATCTTCTCGGCGAGTATAATTATTCTGATTCTTCATCGAGAAGAACTGTTCATAGTATAAGTGACTTCTAAAGATTTTTGTATAAGCAAGCACAATCTTCCCACTATCCTCCAGAAGTTTTAAAAACGTTTACAACAAGAAGATTAAAATTTTTTAAATATCAAAATTTCGTTTTATTTAAATCTTTAGAACTTATCTTCCAAATGTTTGTAGGGTTATGTATGTATGTATATGTTTCTTCAATACTTTTATATAGATTTCACAAAACATGCAGGATATTTTTGACTTAATGGCTTTAAATTGCATCAATTCCAAGTAGGTTATATTTACATACTTCATTTCCTTTTTCTCTTGTTTGCCCAGGATTTTAACTTATAAAACTCTTAGGATGCTTTTACATACTTGTACAACACCTGTAAGTTTTGTAGCTATGGCAATTTACAAACACATTTTTCATGTCCTTTCTTTGTTTACTTTATTTTTGTTGTCATTTATAAATTTTTAATAATAATAATAAAAAAAATTCTATGATTTTTATGTCCTTTGACTTTTAAAATAATTGTGGAGTTTTTGTTAAGGAATTCTTTGCTCCACGTGAATAGAAAGACATTTTCATAAGCAAAGGTGTTAAATTTTCTTTGTAAATGAAGTAAGAAAACAAAATTAATATTTTAAACATTTTTTTTAATTAAAAAATGTTTTTTGCTAATATTTATTTATATAATTTTTTTTTAACTCTTGCAATTGATAAACAAGAGAAATTGAATTTTACATCTTATACTTGAAATCAAATCAAAAATGTTTTATTAAGTGATGAATCGGGAAGTGTTCAATTGCATCCTAAATGCGGGATATTTAAAATTTATTTAACAATTTTTTATTTATTTTTTATTGTTTGAAACAAAAAAATATTTGCATGTAAATATTACTTTTAAATAGTAGGTTTTATTAAAATGAATTCAATTGTTATAAAAAGAGAATAATATATCCTTTGTGAATGTGGTATGAAAACCATAACTTTGCCCTAGGATGTGAATTTTCTTTATAAGAACAAAAAGCATGGATGCATAGAGGGTACTCCCAGTTTATGTAGATGAATAAAAATCTATAATAGACTGCATAATAAAAGAGAAAATTCTTTTAAACAAGGATTTCATTCATATATTTAAATACTATGTTTTTTTTTAAATCAAGAACGAATCGAGCTCAAAAGAAGCCCATTTTGGGATTAATTCAATCTTTTACATTCTTAAATCAAGCTTATTTTCATCTCAAATCAAGTATGCATTCGATTTTAAATCAACCCGAAAATTCTCAAAATAAACTCATTGAAAAATCACTTTGAACAAAGAATCAAGTGTTTGATTCAAACTTTTTTGCTGAAATGTTCATAATCTGAAATCAAGTACGAATCGAGTTCAAATCAAGCTCATTTTGGGAATAATTCAATCTTAAAACAATCTTATTTTAATCTCTAATCAAATATATTTTTAAACTTAAAACAGTTTCTAAATTCTTAAAATAAATAGGGTTTACGGATCCCTTACTTCAATTAAGAATTTTATACTTAGTTTAAGGAAATCCATACTGAAATCGCTCCGGATTCTTTTTTTAACCTTTTTGGATTTGCTGTTTTTCATTCCGGGATTTTGTTAATTAGACCTGGTCCACACTAGCAAACTTTTGTTGAGAAACTTTTTCTTAATTCTCTTTTGAAGTTTCCTTAATGTCCACACATAGAAACTTTTGTTTCAGAAACTACGTATTAATTGCATTGATTTGTTGTTGTACGAATGAGAAGAATAACAAAACAAAACATGTTTCCGAACAGTGTACACTGTTTCCGAGTACGAGAAACTCCGTACCGCGAGAGAGATGAATGATATTCTTTCTCTTTCTCTCTCACGCAAAAAAAGTTTCCTAGTGTGGACCGGCAGCTAGTGGATCTTATATGAACTTCACCTATTACCTAGCCCGGCTCATAACCGTTCTGTTCTCTATCGATAGCTTCTCGTTTTGATCTTTAATAAGTTACAATATTTCGGAGCTCGGGATGTCAAGCTTATCTCAGCTTTTGAAACCTTTTCTTCTGAGAGAGAACTTATATATTGGCACAGTTTCTAGAGTAAATCATTTGCTAATATTTTGCATTTAAAGCATCAATGTATATTTCGAAAAGCTCGTTTAGAAGAGCTTCAAATCGGCATGGACTCCATTTCAATGGGTGGTCGTATAGATTAAATTATATGTAGTTGAGCTGTTGGTGTATTAGAATTCAGGTTCCGACAGAAGCACGGTCCTGCTTTGCTCTCCTTTTTATAGAAAATTTTGTTCGAACACCCTTATAAAAAAAATTAATTGTTTATAGCTCAGAAACTCTGTTTCCAGGACGAACATTTTAAGAATTTTCAAATCAATGATCCTCTCATAAAGCCTTGCAAAATCAGAGAACGGTTTTCAGCGTTTCATTAACCATTCTCAATAAATTCATTCGTCAGAATCTGCTAGTTTAATTTTGTATAATTGTGGCCGCATTCCTGTGCAGCCAGTTGGAATATGAAGCATTACAACAAGCTCCGACTTACTCATTCTAAGGATACTCCTCGTCCTTCACTAGTTTGGGTAATCATATAAAATCTATTTCATAGTTCTAAGTGGCGGTGTGGCATTTTCTCGATCATGTTTTTAATGTGGTTCTGGTTACGTCGAAGTGTTAAGTTCACTTCCTCAAGTTTTCTTCCCTATATAGCAAGCACATTCGGTAATAATTACCACCCGAGTAACCTGGCTTCCTCAATCACTACCGAGGACCTTTATTTTTTATGGATTTTTGTAAACATTGAACAGCTGCTGCATACAAAATTAACTATTGTGAATGAATTTTTCACATCAAGTTTACGATAGAAATTTTCCCTTCGAGGGGAATGAAAATTTCAAGGGAACAAAAATTTCTCTTCTATTGGCGATAGGGGTGATTATTTCTAAGACGATCAACATTATTGCAACATACCTATGTATGTTTATATATTTGACTGTAACATACATATATTTCATTCTAAACTGATGTAAAGACTAGAACTAAAGAAAAATATATATTCCCTAAGAGTTTTCCAATTATTGTTCAACAAATAAAACTTACCTAATGGAGCTCTAGTTAACAAGCTTATAAAATCTTCTATTTTCATCAGCTTAGAAAAAAAAACGGAATTTTTTTTTCAATTCTCCAGAAATAATAATCAACCTCGTCCTACCTATAACTTCTTCATACAAAAAGCTTATTGCTTTTAACAACAATTCCTATATAAAAAATTTATTTTACCGAAAGAAAAAAAATAGTAAAGGTTGTCGATTGCTTATTGCGTATTGTTTTGGTAGCCAGCCATCCATCCATCCATTTCCATGAAACCAAATTTCTCTGTTATTTCGGGTGAACGGGTTACAACAATTTAAAACAATTGTTATTTCTTGTTTTTTCTATGTAAAAACTGACCACAATAGTTGCACAATACAATGGTAAAAATTCAATTCAATTGAATTCTACTTAATACGCTTTGGGGCAACATTTCTTTTTACAATATATGTTTTTGTTTTCCTTTGTTTTTCCAGTCCTCATACCTCTATTTTTTGGCTGCCTTTTTTGAGTAAGTTTTTTTTTGGTTTTGTTGATTTTAATGTGGTTTTGATACTATTATTGTTTTTTTTTTTTTTTTTTTTTTGTTATTGTATTCATTATTGTTGTTTTAGCTGTTACTACCAAACGGTAAATTTGCCAAAAGTAATAAGCTTTTGATGATGGACTTACATCTGCACATTGCTTTCTATAAACACCGAAAGTGGGAGTGCGTTTTGCTTGTTAGAAGATGAAAAACGATTTCGGAGATCCTATTGGAGATCTATGATCTAGAAGGAAAAAGAGATTTTTGTCGGAATATGGCTTCCCTTTCGGATCCTATAGAGTTTTGAATAAAAGAATAGACGGACAGATAGATAGACAGGCAGACAGACAGACGTTTTAAAACCACATGATGGCCCAAAATAGTTATATATTTTAAAATTGTCTTAAAGAAAACTTATTTGTAATTGTTATTGAAATATGGAAAAACTGCTAAACAGAGAGAAAAGTTTACATTCTATGAATGAATTTTATCATTATTGAAATTTTGCAAAAAAAATTTTTCATTGAACTAATCAAATGTTTCATAAATTTAATGAAGAACATGTGTTGAACTCGTATCACTAACTAAAATGAAATATTTTAATTTATACACGAAATTTGTCAATAAACTAATGAATTTCATTTGAATAATGAAATTTTCCAAAAAAAATTTATAATGCCAGATTTCTTTTAATACACGAAATTATTCATTACAGTAATGAAATGTTTCATATATATATATATATATATAATGTAGAAATTCTGATGAACTCATATCACTGTCTAAAATGAAATATTTCAATATATGTACGAAATTGTTCATTAAGCTAACGAAAGGTTTCATATATTTAATGAAGAACATTTGATTTGAAGAAAATCGATTTGTGAGTGTTATTGAAATATTTAGAACCTGCTGTACTGAGAGAAAAGGTTACATTAAATGCATAAATTTTATCATTTGATTGATGAAATGTTCCAAAAAAATTCATAATGTAAGATTTCTTTTCATTCACGAAATTGTTCATTAAACTAATGAAATGTTTAATGAACATCTAATAAATACGTATCGCTTGCTAAAATTAAAGATTTCAATTTATACACGAAATTTGTCAATAAACTAATGAAAGGTTTCATATATTTAACGAAGAACATCTGATTTGACAAATTTTAACATTTGATTAATGAAATTTTCCAAATCAATTTATAATGTAAGATTTCTTTTAATGCACGAACTGTTTCATATATATAATGTAGAAATTCTGATGAATTCGTATCACTAGCTAAAATGAAATATTTCAATATAGGTATTCACGAAATTGTTCATTAAGCTAATGAAAGGTTTCATATATTTAATGAAGAACTGATCTGATCTTAAGAAAATTTATTTGTAATCATTATTGAAATATTGAAAAATTGTTGTACTTAGAGAAAAGGTTACATTCCATGCATTAATTTTATCATTTGATTAATGAAATTTAATAAAATAATAATATAAGATTTCATTTTATACACGAAATTGTTCATTAAACTTAAGAAATGATATATTTAATGAAGAACATCTGATGTAAAGAAAATTTATTTGTAATTGTTGTGGCAATTTTAAAAACTTGCTGCACTAAGAGAAAAGGTTACATTCCATTCATGAATTTTATCATTTGATTAATTAAATTTTCCAAAAAAAGTGATAATGTATGATTTCATTTTATACACGAAATTGTTCATTAAAATAATGAAATGTTTCACATATTTAATGAAGAAATTCTGAAGAATTCGTATCACTAGCTAAAATGAAAGATTTCATTTTATACAAGAAGTTGTTCATTAACTTAATGAAATGTTTCATATA
This sequence comes from Lucilia sericata, assembly GCF_015586225.1. Lineage (NCBI taxonomy): Eukaryota > Metazoa > Arthropoda > Insecta > Diptera > Calliphoridae > Lucilia > Lucilia sericata. The sequence continues at coordinate 106,850 of NW_023994760.1, forward strand.
TTTAATGAAGAACATCTGATGTGAAGAAAATTTTATTTGTATATGTGTGTGTAAGAGAAATGGTTTCATTCCATGCATGAAGTTTATCATTTGATTAAAGAAATTTCCCAAAAAAATTATAATGTAAGATTTCATTTTATTCACGAAATTGCTAATGAAATATATCATATATTTAATGAAGAACACATATCACTAGCTAAATTGGAACATTTCATTTCATATACAAAATTGTTCATTAAGCTAATCAAGGGTTTCATGTATTTAATGAAGAACATCTGACGAAACACGTTTCCTTATTTAAATAAGTAAATTTTGGAGAATTTTGATTTTATCCAGAACCATTTTCCATTTCCATACATATGTCTCTTAAAATGTATTTATTTTTCATTTTATCAATTTCTGTTAAATACTACCAACTGCCATCATTAAGTATACAAATTATATTTTAAAAAAATATTTTGTTATGCCTCAAAAGAATATTAGAATAATAATACTTAATGTAAAATGAAAAGTCCATTTCTAATTATATTTTTACAATAAAGGATTTATGCATTAACAAAATCAACTCTTGCTCTTTTTTAAATAAACATATTGTAAAAACACATACATACATATACAAATAATTTAAATTAATAAAAAAAAATCTCAAAAGTGTGTTATCACATAGAAGTAGAGGTCAGCAAAACCTTTTTTTAATTTATAATTTTTTTATTATCATTTGGCTTTTGTTGATGACAGGAGTTTGGGAGCACATATGCTTTACCACATACTTTGCCAGCTGAAATAATCATACGCCATTAAGACCTTTAGCTTTTTCCACTGACATTTTTTTTCCTCCTTATTTTTGTGGAAAATTATAACAGAAAAAAGATATAAATGTGGAAAAAACGATGGAAAAAGTTAAGCTGATTACAGCCCATTACGTTTTATTCTTTGGCAGTTGTTGTAACAATAATAATATAACTAAAAGTGAACATTACATATACATGTTTACATATGTGTAGAGAAAACATATGTATGTACATATATGTGTAAAGTAAAATATATAAATATTTTGACAAGGGTTTACAAATCATCCCAAATGATTTTATCTGTAGTCTAAGTACACTTACACTCATATACATATATTTGCATGAATGAGGTTATATGAGCTTTTCTAGCAGTTATGGGCAGTTTACATACGTATGCAGTGAGAAAATAGTATTTCTGTATGAGAAGTAATAAAATAACTAAGAAGTGGTGTTGTTAATACGACACGATCATATTCTGTTAAGTGGGTAAAACGAAAAAGTGTTTTACCTTCATAATTGTAATGACTTATTTAAGTACTTATTTGTAAGTGAGTGTGGTAAGTGCTCGCCTCCATCGTCTGATTAGCTTTTTAACTGATTACTTTTCAAGTTTCTGCTTGGTACGATTCTTTAGATTTTCATAATTTCAACTGCTTCACACTTAAACACCCATTACATATATAAAAAATGTTGACCATCATTGGATTATATTCAAATTTGTCTTTTTAGCTTTCAAGCATATGTAAGTATTTGAGGTTAATTTTTTATGTGTGTGTGTGTCTTGCAAAAATAAAAAAATCAAAGGGGGTTTCCCCTTCGCTAACAATGACTTTTCATCAGGTATTTTTGTTTTCTTAGTAACCCTTTTTATGGGGTTTAAAATCCTTTTTTAAGCACAAAAAGGTTATACCAAATCAGCAGCGAAGGACCAATTTTCAATTTGTATTAAAACTAATTTTTCATTTCACATGATTTTACATTTTTTTTTACAAAACAATGATTTTTGAAAAAGCTTATTAAATTAATTGTTCATAAATATGCAAGATTATTATGTTGAAAAAAAAAATGTGGAATGAAATAAGAGGGTTGCAAAATGAAAAGGAATTAAAGAAAGTGGTTCAAAGAATATGTTTTAAAATATACAAATGTCCGCAGTTCGCAACCAACTAACTGATATTGAATATAACTGAACAATTTATATCATTTTCCTATTATAACATATTATAAAGATTATAAAATTTCAAAAAAATAAAAATTTGCAAGTTAAATCTTTCGAGGTCAAAATGTTATTGTAGCAAAAATCTAAGGCACTTAGTAAAACAGTAGAAACTTTGTAAATATATTCACTACTCCTTACATATTTCAATTAGCATAATTTCTGTAATATTTTTACTTTAACTTTCAATTCTCACCTGAGTTTTCAATTTGGCAAAAACAAGGTAATCCTGGTATAAAAATATGTCACAAATACAAAATTCATTTTGCATTTTACTTCAAATGCTGCTTATTAAAATTCAAATGCTCTTAATAATTTTCTGACAGCTTCAATTTGTGATTAAAAGGTTTTATGCAAATATTTTTTCAGACTCATACTGGTACCTTGCTATACACACTTCTTATTGCTCATTCGTATATGTATGTATGTATGTACCTTCGTTCGTCAATTTGTAACTCATTAAAACAAACATTCAGTTGTTGTTTTTGACTTTTTTACATTTTCCTAATGTGTAATATATTTTGAAATTTTCTGTAAAGAGGAACAGTGGATTGAAAAGATCTTACTTAGTTTTCAATTACTACTACATACCGCCTGCATTACGTGAAAGGAGTCTAGTAATGACTGTTTTCGAATGTTTTGTTTTGCAAAAATGGAGAAAATATATTTTTGTTAGAACTAATAGGAAACGCAAAGAAAACCGTTAACTTAACTCCTTATTTGCAGGCGAAAGTAGTAAGTACTTACCTAACTCCCTACTTGTAAGCGAGCTTGGTAAATACTTGTCTACAATGTCGTTAAAATACGATTTAATACAATACTAACTAACTAACTAACTAACTAAAAAAGAACGAAACGAACGAAGACGAACGAAAACGAACGAACGAACGAACGAAAACGAAAGAACGAAAGAACGAACGAACGAACGAACGAACGAAACGAAACAACGAACGAACGAACGAAACGAACGAACGAACGAACGAACGAACGAAGAACGAACGAACGAACGAACGAACGAACGAACGAAACGAACGAACGAAACGAACGACGAACGAACGAACGACGAACGAACGAACGAACGAACGAACGAACGAACGAAAAGAACGAACGAACGAACGAACGAAACGAACGAACGAACGAACGAACGAACGAAGAACGAACGAAAACTAACTAACTAACTAACTACTAACTAACTAACTAACTAACTAATAACTAACTAACTAACTAACTAACTACTAACTACTAACTAACTAACTAACTAACTAACTAACGAACTAACTAACTAACTAACTAACTAACTACTAACTAACTAACTAACTAACTACTAACTAACTAACTAACTAACTAACTAACTAACTAACTAACTAACTAACTAACTACTAACTAACTAACTAACTAACTAACTAACTAACTAACTAACTAACTAACTAACTAACTAACTAACTAACTAACTAACTAACTAACTAACTACTAACTACTAACTAACTAACTAACTAACTAACTACTAACTAACTAACTAACTAACTAACTAACTAACTACTAACTAACTAACTACACTAACTAACTACTAACTAACTACTAACTAACTAACTAACTAACTAACTAACTAACTAACTAACTAACTAACTACTAACTAACTAACTAACTAACTAACTAACTAACTAACTACTAACTAACTAACTAACTAACTACTAACTAACTAACTACCTAACTAACTAACTAACTACTAACTAACTAACTACCTAACTAAATAACTACTAGCTACTTCTATAAAAATTTGAAAAAGGTGGTGTGCTATTTGGAATTCGGGTATTAAGGCCTATATGGGACTAAATACGGGTAAATAGTTTGGTACTTTTTCAAAATATAATTGTGCTCGAGCAAATGAATACATATTTATATTATTTGAGTGTGACAAAGCACTCATTAAAACACTTAGTATTTCAAAAACATAGTCCTAGAAAAAGTCTGTTTTTGGGCGAGAAGGGAAAATAGTACCGTTTATTAGTACTTTCCACAATAGAAACAGTTATTTAAAATATTAAAAAAAACTTCTTTAAAATTTTATAACTTTCCAACCACTGTCACATGATTTTAGATTAACAAATGTTTTATTTTTATTATGTTTCTTCAAATCTTCTCATGTTTATTTATGTAGATTTTTTTTCTTTTACGAAGGACTAATGTAAAAATCTAATTCATTTATTCATTGAAGTTTATTTTGATAAATCCAAAGCAGAAATATTTAAAAATATACTAAAACACTTTAAAACCAATTTGTAATATAAAATGAAAAGAATTGGAGGCAAAAAAATCTTTTTTTTTTATGGCAAAACTTATAGTAAATAAAGCATACTTGTAGGCTATTTTTTCTCTAAAACAAAATGACTTATTTAACTTTGAATTTGCAGGTGTTCATATGGAGTTCTTATCTAACTCCCTACTTGTAAGCGAGCATGGATTTTATCTTCCGCGATAAATCTTGTTTGCATTTATAGTTTTAAAAACCATAATTTTTAAAAAATGTCTTATAATTTTTAAATAAACAACATAATATTTTCTTGCTGCATTTTTAATTAAAAAACACCACGACATTAAAATACAAGCAATATAAATAATAAAAATTATATATAAAACATAATTGCCAGAAACATTTATTATTTCTGGCGTTTTTTGCCATTTAATTATTAAGACCAAGAAATGCTCATTTATTTCAAGTTGCTGAAGAGAAGAGAGGCTGCATGAACAAGGAATCGTAAGTTATATCAAGCAGCGTTTGTCCTGTTTAACAAATGACCTTAAATTGCATTAAATCTTGATTAATGCCAGATGACACTTGAGGTTAAATGCTCTTGTCAAGACAATGGCAAATAATCCTTTTTATTAAAGGATCTCTCTCTCTCTCTTCTTGTGCTTTTGTGTTTCTTTGATAGTTTTTTTGCTTTATTATTTGAGTTTGTATAATAAAAAGGATGCTGCTGTGTGTGTAAGGATGTTATAATTCAAGTAAGTGTCATGATAATAATATAGACAATTAAATTTTAAACAGGTTTAATATTTTAAATAATTAACTAGTTATTATAAGTGTTGTAAAACATTTTATCTAAATTATTTTCTTTTTAAGAAACTTTTTCATTAATAAAAACATATTTTTAAAAAATATAAAAATAAATAATAAGTTTTCTTAGCAGCTTTTTATAAATCTTAAAATTTATTACTTTACACTTGTTATTTTAGTAAAAAAAATATAAATTATTATTTAACATGTACTTAACAAATAATAAATCTTATGTTTTCTTTTTAACAATTCTCATATTTATTTAGCCAAACCATCTTCGTCATCATCATGATTTCATCCCTCTTTGTTTATTTAAAGTACAAATAATTTGCATACCTTTTACAAATAGACTGACTACTTTCTACTTCTACTACCACTTCTACTCATCAAACATAAAAGCTAACTGTAGTTAGTATCTTTAGTAAAAGATGTTAAGGAAAGAGGAAAATTTTCTTCCATTCGTATTTATTCTTGTAGTTAATATAAGAAAAACTTTTGTTTTTTTTTTTTTTTCTAACTCAATTATAAAAACGACTACGACTGTTAGTGCCTTCGGTTATTTGTGCCAAGTTTAATGGAATTTTCAGCAGTTGAATTGTAGTAAAATGAAAAATGTGTAGGAACACAAAAAAAAAACAAACTGAACTGAAATCTAAAATAACAATTTTCATGTTGTTTTGTTTCAATTTTTTTTAAGCACAATATGTATTATTTCTTTGTACGCTTGCTGCAGATTTCTTATAGGAGGTAAAAGATATGATCAGTTTGTTATACATACATATGTAAATGTGGGCAATTTCTTGTCAAGTGACCCAATTGAAAAAATCGTTTTGGATGAACTTTGCACCAAAGTTAGTACTACTGGGAAGCCCGACACAAATTTTCAGCTCTATCAGTCAAGAACTGCCGGATTTAGTAGTAACTTTTCACATACTATTCCTAGCAAAAATTGTCCAACTATTAGATTTCAATCGAAATCTAGTTAAAATCAACTAGATTTGATCGAAATATCGATGTAGTGTAAATGGGGTATTAGCCGCAGAATGGGATGCGAGTGTCTTTTAAAAATGTAGTTCGTTAGTTAGTTAGTTAGTTAGTTAGTTAGTAGTTAGTTAGTTAGTTAGTATAGTTAGTTAGTTAGTTAGTTAGTGTAGTTAGTTAGTTAGAGTTAGTTAGTTAGTTAGTTAGTTAGTTAGTAGTTAGTAGTTAGTAGTTAGTTAGTAGTTAGTAGTTAGTTAGTTAGTTAGTTAGTAGTAGTTCGTTAGTTAGTTAGTTAGTTAGTTAGTAGTTAGTTAGTTAGTTAGTTAGTTAGTTAGTTAGTTAGTTAGTTAGTAGTTAGTTAGTTAGTTAGTTAGTAGTTCGTTAGTAGTAGTAGTAGTTAGTTAGTTAGTAGTTAGTTAGTTAGTAGTTAGTTAGTTAGTTCGTTAGTAGTAGTTAGTTAGTTAGTTAGTTAGTTAGTAGTTAGTTAGTTAGTTAGTCGTTAGTTAGTTAGTTAGTTAGTTAGTTAGTTAGTTAGTTAGTTAGTTAGTGTAGTTAGTTAGTTAGTTAGTTAGTTAGTAGTTAGTTAGTTAGTTAGTAGTTAGTAGTTAGTTAGTTAGTTAGTTTAGTTAGTTAGTTAGTTAGTTAGTTAGTTAGTTAGTTAGTAGTTAGTTAGTTAGTTAGTTAGTTAGTTAGTAGTTAGTTAGTTAGTTAGTTAGTTAGTTAGTTAGTTAGTTAGTTAGTTAGTTAGTTAGTTAGTTAGTTAGTTAGTTAGTTAGTTAGTTAGTTAGTAGTTAGTTAGTTAGTTAGTTAGTTAGTTAGTTAGTTAGTTAGTTAGTTAGTTAGTTAGTTAGTTAGTAGTTAGTTAGTTAGTTAGTTAGTTAGTTAGTAGTTAGTTAGTTAGTTAGTTAGTAGTTAGTTAGTTAGTAGTTAGTTAGTTAGTTAGTTAGTTAGTAGTTAGTTAGTTAGTTAGTTAGTTAGTGTAGTTAGTTAGTTAGTTAGTTAGTTAGTTAGTAGTTAGTTAGTTAGTTAGTTAGTTAGTTAGTTAGTTAGTTAGTTAGTTAGTTAGTTAGTTAGTTAGTTAGTTAGTTAGTTAGTTAGTTAGTTAGTTAGTTAGTTAGTTAGTTAGTTAGTTAGTTAGTTAGTTAGTTAGTTAGTTAGTAGTTAGTTAGTTAGTTAGTTAGTTAGTTAGTTAGTTAGTTAGTTAGTTAGTTAGTTAGTTAGTTAGTTAGTTAGTTAGTTAGTTAGTTAGTTAGTTAGTTAGTTAGTTAGTTAGTTAGTTAGTTAGTTAGTTAGTTAGTTAGTTAGTTAGTTAGTTAGTTAGTTAGTTAGTTAGTTAGTAGTTAGTTAGTTAGTTAGTTAGTTAGTTAGTTAGTTAGTTAGTTAGTTAGTTAGTTAGTTAGTTAGTTAGTTAGTTAGTTAGTTAGTTAGTTAGTTAGTTAGTTAGTTAGTTAGTTAGTTAGTTAGTTAGTAGTTAGTTAGTTAGTTAGTTAGTTAGTTAGTTAGTTAGTTAGTTAGTTAGTTAGTTAGTTAGTTAGTTAGTTAGTTAGTTAGTTAGTTAGTTAGTTAGTTAGTTAGTTAGTTAGTTAGTTAGTTAGTTAGTTAGTTAGTTAGTTAGTTAGTTAGTTAGTTAGTTAGTTAGTAGTTAGTTAGTTAGTTAGTTAGTAGTTAGTTAGTTAGTTAGTTAGTTAGTTAGTTAGTTAGGTAGTTAGTTAGTAGTTAGTTAGTTAGTTAGTTAGTTAGTTAGTTAGTTAGTTAGTTAGTTAGTTAGTTAGTTAGTTAGTTAGTTAGTTAGTTAGTAGTTAGTTAGTTAGTTAGTTAGTTAGTTAGTTAGTTAGTTAGTAGTTAGTTAGTTAGTTAGTTAGTTAGTAGTTAGTTAGTTAGTTAGTTAGTTAGTTAGTTAGTAGTTAGTTAGTAGTTAGTTAGTTAGTTAGTTAGTTAGTTAGTTAGTTAGTTAGTTAGTTAGTTAGTTAGTTAGTTAGTTAGTAGTTAGTTAGTTAGTTAGTTAGTTAGTTAGTTAGTTAGTTAGTTAGTTAGTTAGTTAGTTAGTTAGTTAGTTAGTTAGTTAGTTAGTTAGTTAGTTAGTTAGTTAGTTAGTTAGTTAGTTAGTTAGTTAGTAGTTAGTTAGTTAGTTAGTTAGTTAGTTAGTGTAGTAGTTAGTTAGTTAGTTAGTTAGTTAGTTAGTTAGTTAGTTAGTTAGTTAGTTAGTTAGTTAGTTAGTTAGGTAGTTAGTTAGTTAGTTAGTTAGTTAGTTAGTTAGTTAGTTAGTAGTTAGTTAGTTAGTTAGTTAGTTAGTTAGTTAGTTAGTTAGTTAGTTAGTTACTTTGTATAACTCTATACAAATTATGAAAATTTTATACCCGATTCATTTCAACAATGACCTAGTCTTTCATTCTTATCCATCCTAATTCTTAAACAACCCTCGATGTTTAAAAAAAACAACTTATTCTAACTGAAACAAGTACATTTTCGTAAAACAACATTATTCCAGAACATCTTGTAATTTCGCATAGTCATGTACATGACGTTTGTAGTTTTTTTTTCCATTCCTCCAAAAATGTTTTTTAAGGGGAAACTGAGATTTTTTGTTTTATTTTTATAAAATTGAAACATAAAGCAACCGACATAAGGTTAATAAAAATGAAGAATATGTTTTCACCCAAACATTTTCTGGAACAACGCATGAAAGTTTAAAAACTTTTAAAGAAAAAAGTTTTTCCTGTTTCATTTAATTTTTTTGAGTTTTGCATTGTGCCAAAAAGTAAGTAAAATTTTTAATGAAAATGAATTGACTTTTTTTTGTTAAAAAAATATTATAATCAAATTTTTGTTAATGTTATTTTTATATAATAATAAAACAGACATGTCAAGGCCGCAGGGTTTTAAGTAAAAATTATTATTTAAGGAAAACTAAAACAATTTTAATATAGTCTGTAAAAAGGTCAAGTTTTTCTTTTTTTGTGTGTGTGTGTTAATGAACAAAGTTGGTAATTGTATTCGTTTTAATTTGGAAAATTTTAATTTACTTTCTTGTATATTGTTTTATTTTATATTTAAATGGTCTTTCTTCATTGTTTGTTAAATACTCATTAAATAGTTTATTACTATTATTTGGTTTGAGTCTTAGTACAAATTATATAAATTCAATAATTAGTCATTGATATTAATTTACAAATGCTATACAATATGTACACAGTGCATTTTGTAAATATAAGGAGTTTATTGAAAATCAGTGGGTTGTGGAAGAAGTTTTAAGTGTGTTTTTAAAGAATAAAAGGATTTTTTTAATAAAAATATTAAAAAGAAACAAAGGATTTTAAATAAAAATTAAAAAAAAAAAATTCTTACCAAAAAGCACTTTTATGAAGAGCTTTTATCAAAAAACGTGTGAGCGAACGCTTTTAAAAAAGTTTTTAAACAAAAAACAAAAAATCTTTTATTGAAAACGTTTTTTTCAACAAAAGCTTTTAACAAAAAAGCGTATTTCCAACAAAAGCTTTTTTCACTAAATAACTAATAAGAATATTTCCTTCTTTAAATGTCTTTTATATAACATTTTTCTTCACTATTCCGTTTTATTCTTTTCTGAAAGCTTTTATATATTATTTTTTCAATTTTCTAAAAGTTTTATTTCTTAAAAAGTTTCATATATCTAAAGCTTCTTTAATAATTTTTCATAAAAATGTTTTTCTTGAAAAAAAGCCTTTATTTAAGAAAGTGTTCTTGAAAGTTATTTCTTCACTATTCTGTTTTATTCTTTTCTAAAAGCTTTTTTGGATTATTTTTTTAATTTTCTTAAAGTTTTATTTCTTAAAAAGTTTCATCTATCCAAAGCTTCTTGAATCATTTTTTATAAAAATGTCTTTTTCGAAAAAAGCTTTTTCTTTAAGAAAGTTTTCTTGAAAGCTACTGTTTCATCAAAAAACTTTTTTTATTATAACACCGTCCAACACCATTTTTCACACACGAACCAAACCATATACATACGAAAGCACATAATTTAAGTGGAATAACTGCGTACTCAGTTTTTCATTTTCTGATCGTTTGTCCTTTTTAAAGGACTTTAAAATTTGAGGTACATACAATTTTCAAAAATTTTTATCAAATATTTTAGCCACCCTATTATAACAATATGGATATCAAACTAAAGAGGACAATTGCAGTATTTATATCTCGTATTTTGTTTTATTTTTTTAAGAATAAAAAGATGTAAAAAATATCCTTATAAAAGTTTATCCTTTATTATCCTTGAAATTTTATACAAAATTGTTCAACAAAAAATATTCATAATAAAGACATTAGAATGGAGTACAAAAGTCTGAAATTTGGTCTTCATAGCTAAATTTGTTTAATTTTTATAATTTTTTTTAAATATCTCAATAAATAAATTAATAAAATTTTCCCCTCTGAAAATTTCAAAGTCCTTTTTTTGTTAAAATATTATGTAGAAAAATGAGAAATTTGATATTGTGGAACCGAGTTTCTTTATCTCTATGATAAAAAGTTAAAAAAGTGGAAACTTTGAAGAATATGAAAGGATAAAAATCGATTAAGGATATCTTGCATTTTTTATCCTTTCATGTTAAAACTACCTTCTGGGGAAGTATATTTTCCTTTTTAATTTAACACAATTATTCCGAATTCTATAGCTATTCTAAATTCCATATATCTTTTAAAAATATCTTTGACCTCCCAATTATGTTTTCAAAGTAGTTTATTATATAGTTTTCATTAAATATACAAAAGGGCGAAGGTATATCATGTGCAATTAGTAAACCACGATATAGATAAATATTTAAACAAGTAGGAAAGTATAACCGGACTGGGCCGACCATATGATACCCTACACCAGTTGTGAGTTTATTTAAAATGTGATTTACTTTAGCAAATAAAATATTTATGTTGAATTTTATTTCAATTGCGACATATTGAAGAAAAACTAATTTTTTGAAAGTGGCTTCATATAGGGGCTAGAGTCAAATATAGATTAAAGGCCTGCACCTTTATAAGTCAATTATGGAAGTTCAAGCCATATTTTACTATTATAATTTGTATTTATAATATTGCGCTTATCATATTATCCTGAAGTCGATTTTAGATTTCGGAACATGCATGTTTTAATCACTAAACCGTCATAATCACACGAAATAAAATGTTATATATTTTAAGGCCTGTTATCTCAACCTCCGGTTATCGTTTAAATGGTAGATATTCAGCCTGAAGACTGTCAATTTAACGTTATTACAAAAAATTAACAGACATTTAGATAAGAACTCCATTAAGCAACTGGTATAAATAATAAATTTACAAAATATTTTCAACAAACATATTTTTTAATTTGAATATAACATAACTTTAAAATTTTTTTACAAAAAACTAATAAAGATAAGAACATGAAATTATGGATTCTGGAACTCCATATTATTAAATTTGTCATATATTTTTTTCTAAAAAAACTGACTATAAAAAATAGGGATATTAAAGGATTAAAATTTTAAAGGACATTTTTTTCGTTTTTTTATTCCAACATTTTAAAACTATTTTATTCGTAAAAATACTGTTGTTCTCCTCTTTCAGTGGATACCCATATTGACCCACTACACCAAACCAAATTTTAGCTAAATATAATTATACCTACTCTTCCTTTCAAACTTTAAAGTCCTTTTAAAGGAAGAAACGATCAGAAAATAAAAAACCGAAAATGTAGTATAACTATATCAAGTATGTAGTTTCGAATGTATATGGTCTTGCTCATGTGTGCAACAATTTTTCCCAATTTGTTGTACGGTGTAATAACTACACTCAAAAAAAGAATCAATAGTACGTAATCAAGCCCAAAATCAAGTACGAATAAGCCAAGTACGAAAGTGATGATTTTAGTTTAGATTTAAGCCTTTCCGGGATCAAAGTGATCTCAGCACGTACTTGTTTTAAGACATATTTTTCTTAAACTCAAATCCATCCTTGATGTTCGATGTTGAAATAATTCAAATTTGTACTTGATTTAAGCTTAAAATTATATTGAAATGATCGAAAATATTATTATAATAACTTATTAAACCATCCACGTACTTTTATTTACACATTCTGAAAATGAAATCAATCTTATTTGTTGCACTCGTAATAGTTAGTTGCAAAATTATTAATACGCAACATTGTAAAATCATGATGATGATGATGTGGATGTAGTATTTTAATATGATTTTGTGGCCGCCATCAAACCAAATTGCATTAGGAATCTATTATAGATAGATTTTAATAAATATGAGCCCCACACACAAACACTCACAAACTGCAAAACACTCATACTGCTGCCAAGAAGATGGCAAGGAAAGGCAATGCAAATATTGTTGCAAAATATATCTTCTCTAAGTATTATTTGCAAAATTTATTAAGTTCAACAAGAACACATACATGCCCAAACATATTTAGTTTGTTGTTATAATTTCAGTTTTTGGGTTATTACAAATTACTTTAGACATCATCATCATCATCATTACAGACATCATTATGATACGTAATGTAGTATAATTCAAGAACTACAAATACTACCAAAATCGGATAATGATTGCATGAAAATACTCTCAGTAGGCTTGTGCACCACACAATACCATTCAGTCGAAATATCCTGTTATATATACATAAGAGGTCCTTATGGCCTTTTATAAGCAGAAAACAAGTATTAAAGCATGATTATTACAAACACCCACATTCTTACATTAATAAATTTATGAGTAAAGCTCCACACAGGACGAGAAAATTAATTTCTCGTCTTACTTCTTGTTTATTTTCCCATACAAATCTGTGTTTCATTTAATGTAAATTAATGTTTTCAAAATGGAAAATATCATTTTAACAATAAATAAACACATTATTAAATCTAAATTGGTATAAAGGAAAGAAAGTGTAAGAGAAAAAGAGAGAGAGAGAGATTGACAGAGGATGGAGAATTATTAAAGTTTAGCTAGAGTGAGTTTTTAATAAAATCTTTTATAAATAAACTTATTAGTGAGTGGCAGTAAACATTTGTATAAGACGACAGCAGCAAAATCCTTTGAGGTTTCAAAACAAACAGTTTGGTTTCTCAAGACATAAACAAGTAGCGGTTTAAAATTAAACACGAAAACAGTGTTGTAATATAGCGATTAAAATAAAAAAAGAAATTTTGCGTAAAGTTTCTACGAATGTTTTCTATAAAAAGACAATTTTGGGAAAATTTCCTATAAAAAGAAAATTTAGCGCAAATTTTCTATAAAAGAAAATTCTTCAAAAAGAAAATTTTGCGACAATTTCCTATAAAAAAATTGCAAAAATTCCCTATAAAAATTTAATTATGCGAAAATATCCTATAAAAAGAAAATTTTGCGAAAATTTCCTATAAAAGGAAAATTTTGCGAAAATTTCCTATAAAAAGAAAATTTTGCGAAAATTTCCTATAAAAAGAAAATTTTGCGAAAATTTCCTATAAAAAAAAATTTGCGAAAATTTCCTATAAAAAAAAAAATTTTTGCGAAAATTTTCAATAAAAAGAAAATTTTGAGAAAATTTCCTATAAAAAGAAAATTTTGCGAAAATTTTCTATAAAAGGAAAATTTTGCAAAAATTTTCTATAAGAAGAAAATTTTGCAAAAATTTTTTATAAAAAGAAAATTTGCGAAAATTTTCTATAAAAAGATACATTAATTTCCAATAAAATTTGTTATTTTAGGAGCAGCCTGGAAACAGGATACATTCCCAAAGTATGGAGAGAGGTTAAAGTGGTATTTATCCCCAAAGCGGGAATAGTGAACCATAGTACCGCCAAAGACTATAGACCGATCACTCTGTCATCGTTTTTATTGAAACATTTTAATGATTGGTTGGATGTCAGGAACATCAACTCTTCTGATAAGTAATTTCTGTGAGGCACAACACGCATACCTGAAAGGGATGTCGGAGGAGACAGACTTACATGACGTTGTCGGAAATATAGAGAAGGCACTTGACATAAAAGAATATGTTATGGCATCTTTCTTGGCCATTGAGGGTGCTTTAACAACGTGAACATATCCGCAATAGTCGATGCACTGGGTGACATAAGTGCTGATCAGCGGATAAAAAAATTAGACAGAAAACATGCTCAAGAGCAGGGCCATTAACTCTAATATGGGTAATGGCAAGACAAGGAAAGTTGTGACAAGGGGCACAAGGTGTTGTCATCTCTCCACTCCTATGGAATCTTGTCGTAAATAAAATCCCTATAGACTCATTAGGACGAGCTTCAAAGTAGTAGCATATGCTGACGACGTTGCGCTTCTTTTTCAAGGGAAATTCCTTGAAATTCCTCAGCGTTCTACTATCATGGGCCAAGAAAAACGGTCTGGGTTTCAACCCGGCCAAAACTGAACTGTTTCTTTATACTAGGAGGTACAAAATTCCAGAATTCAGACCTCCGCGATTGGATTCTGAATACCACAAACGAAACCAAATATCTTGGCGTAATTTTAGACTCTAAGCTCACGTGGAAACGTAATGCTGAGAGTCATATGAAGAAGACACTATGTGCCTTCTGTATATGTAATAAAACATTTGGGAAAAGATGGGGTCTTAAATCATACATTGTGCACTGGATGTACTCCGCGGTCATAACACCTATTTTGATCTACGGAGCTTTTGTTTGGTGGAGAGCGGTGGATACCAAGACTTACCTCTCTATTCTAAACAAGGTACAAAGATTAGCATCACTGGCTGTTTGAGCTCCACCCCTCAGGCTAGTTTAGAGACTATGCTAAATAAAACTCCTCTTGATACATATATCAAATGCATTTCTGCTAAATCTTCTCTAAGACTTAAACAACAGATAGGTAGGCCAATAATGGGGCAGGAAACACGTAATATGAAATTTAATAGGTCATTCAAGACCAGAATTTCGACAAGGGATGATTGGGCGTGAACACCGTCCTAAGGAACGACGTAATGTCAATCTATACTGATAGGTCATTTAAGACCAGAATTCCGACAAGAGATGATTGGGCGCGAACACCGTCCTAAGGAACGACGTAATGTCAATCTATACTGATGGCTCAAACCAGAAAGGGGCACGGGATTGGGAATCTTCTCCGAAAAACTATATCTTCTACTGTCTCTTCGACTACCAGACACCTGCACGGCCCTTCAGGCAGATATATATGCCATCTATACAGCCGCGAGAAGAATCCGGGATCTAAATCTCCAAAATTCGACTAAACATACATATATACTTGGTCAGTCTCTTAACTCCAATGTTATTAAGTTGAAATGACTTCTCAATTGCACGACTGAAACAACATTACGTTGAGTTGATATGGATTCCAGGACATGAGGGCATCCGGGGAAATGTATCTGATGAATGCGCAACCAAAGGGTTGTCAGCGCAACCAAAGGGTCTTTCCTAGACTTAACCCTTGCGCAAAAAGATACTCACATCAATTTTGATAAGGTCGTCAGGGGAGTGTGACGGAACTCAGGTGGAGTGAGACGGAACTCAGGTGGTCAAATATCACCACTTGTAGAATATCGAGACTGCTCTGGCCCACTCTGACAACAGATAGGACTAGGAAACTCTTGTCTCTTAGGAAGAACTCGATTAGGCTTCTAACTGGTATAATTACTGGGCACTGTATGATTGGACATATGTCGGAACGTATGGGCTACCCACGTTATAGCTACTATAGAAGCTGCTTGAACGAAGAAAATTTCCTATAAAAAGAGAATTTCGCTTAAATTTTCTTTACCGCAAACGTGTCGTTATTTTGAAATAGGAATTTTATAAAATATATCTTTTTCTAAAAAACGCATGAATTTAACACCTTTTTCGCTTTTCTTTTTAATAATGTCTTATTAAGTTTTTTTATTAATGACAACAAATATTGTTGTTTATTATAATTTCCCAGTTTTGTTGTTATTTGATTAAAATGTAAATCTTGTTAATATTTGTTGCATTAAACATTTTGTACAAAAATTCCAAAATAAAACTGAAAAAAAATTAATGAAAAAATAAAAACGCTTGCAGCAAAATTTGTTTTGGCTAATCTAATTCAGAGCTCTTTGCAAGCAACATTTTTTTCTTTTTTGTTGACCTGATGGCAAAACAAGAAATAAATTAAAACGACATTGCCAGAGTAATATGTGTATAGCCAGGAAGAGAGTGAGTGAGTTTTGTAGCATGTATCACCTTAAGCAAACAGGAAAAAAAGAAGGAAATATTATTGTGAAATTGAAAAGTTCAAAAAGCGCACAAGTAAAAACATTGGCATATTCCAAAATGCCAAAATGTGTCAAAGTTCAACTTGTTTGCCAGAAGTCCATGCCTTACCATGTTTGCTGGCTTGCAACGAAGGGAAGTTTAGTTGTAAAATCACGGGGAAAGATTTGTTGTAAAAAATATTGTATCATAAACAATAATAATTTTATTCCATTTGCTGCCTTTCTGCCCTTGCATGAACGATTGTATGTTTGTGCTACATTTTTTTATTGTGCCACGGATTTAAAGAAATACATCCATATTTAAATTGGTTTGCAAATTGTATGTTTTCATTTGTTTTCTACTTAAAATGCCCTAAAGCGTTTATTTTATAATTTGTTGCCCTCATTATGATTTTAAATGTAATGACGGGGTTTTTCATATATGACGGGGGATGTATGACATTATGTACTTTTATTCTATATGTTGACTACAAGGGGAAATCCTAACTTACGAGGTGAAATTTAACTGAAACAAATTAATAATGAAATAAAGTTGTCTGAAAATGTTGACAAAACTCAATTTCTATAAAAATTTAAGCTAAAAAACTATTTCATTGTTTTAATATTAAAAAGTTTTTCAAGTGAAACAATATGGAATTGAAACAAAGTTTCAACATTCTAAGAGATTTATTTCAAATCTTTTTAATTTTTAAAATATAAGATTACTTTAATAGGAATATCTTAAAAAAATCATCAAATTTCTTGTAAAATAAAAATGAAACAAATGGAAAAGAAACAAAATTTGTCAAAAATTAGAGCAAATTTCTATATTTTTATACGCAACTGTAAACAATATAGATATTAATATAATAGAAGAGAAAAATACATAAATGAAACAAACAATGAAACAGAAAATAACGAAAATCGCAAATTTCTTGAAAAATAAAAATGAAACAAATGAAAAAGAAACAAAATTTGTCAAAAATTAAAGCAAATTTTAATTTTTCGCCTGGATATAAACAATGTAGAATCTAAAACTATGGATGCGAAAAAATAGAGAAGTGTAACAATTGGAATGGAACAGATAATAATGAAACCAATCAAATTTTAAGAAAGTGTTCCAAAAATATTGTTAAAACTCCATTATCATAAACATTAAAATAATAAAACTATTTAATTCTTCTCAAATCATGAATTTTTCAAAAGAAACAAAATAGAATTGAAACTAAATTTACAGATTTTAAAAAATTTATTTAATAACTTTTTAATTTTTAAAATTAAAACTTAAAAAAAAACTTCTTAAATAGTTAAAAAGGAACAAATGGAAATAAAACAAAATTTTTTTTAACAATTTATGTTTTTCATAACTGCCTTTGAATTTTTTAAAAAAAATTAAAAATGTACTAAAAATTCTTAAAAGGAACAAATGAAATTGGAACAAAATTTAAAAAAGGAACAAATGGAATTGAAAGAAAAGTTTATACAAATATTATTTTTTATATTTTTTTCATAACAAATCGTAAACATTTGGAATTGAAACCAAAAAGCGCGAATGAAACAATAGGAATTGAAATAAAAAAAACGAAACGAATGAAAATGAAGCAAAATTGTATACTAATTAAATAAGAATTGATATTTATAAAAACCTAATCCATAAAATTTATCAGTTTATACTTGACTCAAGGCCCATGGGGCATGTGCGTCTATACATTCAACGTTTTTAATTATTTTTAGATTTGACCTTTTTAAAAACCATTTTTAGCATAACTATTAAATATTTTATCCATTATATTTTAATTTTAAAGATTGTAAATTAAAAAATATATAAAATAACTCCATAAAATATTAGTGTAATTATTGCACAACAAGCACAATGAAATAAAAAAAACATAGATAAGAGAAACA
>NW_023994760.1:130000-145000 GCF_015586225.1 Lucilia sericata
TAACAACCGGAAATTAAACAAGAATTAGTTTCCACTAAAACTATAAATATGCACACATACTTAAATACTCAACAAAGATATAAGTATTTCTAGGAAAAATCGACATAAGTACAGATACAATAGATTTTTCTTTAAGTCTATGAAATCCTTTTTGATTAAGCAAATAATTTTCTGGAAGATTAAACATTAAAGAAATGTATTTAAATGTGTATTAAATCAAATAGTTTCTTATTGTGTAACTTATGTTCAAATAATTTGCTAAATTATACAAAAACTAACATATGCACAACTACATACGTTTACGTAAAAACGAATACTGAGGAAAGAAAACTATAACGGAAGTGATTTTTTTTGTCAAAACAACTTATACAAATATACATGATAGGTTAAGAATGAAATCACAAGTACTTATCACAAAGCTAAGAAGAATATGTCAAATCAAATGGCAGAACCCATTTTCTATATTGATTATAGTCTTAACTAATCTACCGAAAGTCTAGTCTATAGTCTAGTCTATAGTCTAGTCTATAGTCTAGTCTATAGTCTAGTCTATAGTCTAGTCTATAGTCTAGTCGATAGTCTAGTCTATAGTCTAGTCTATAGTCTAGTCTATAGTCTAGTCTATAGTCTAGTCTAGTCTATAGTCTAGTCTATAGTCTAGTCTAGTCTATAGTCTAGTCTATAGTCTAGTCTATAGTCTAGTCTATAGTCTAGTCTATAGTCTAGTCTATAGTCTAGTCTATAGTCTAGTCTATAGTCTAGTCTATAGTCTAGTCTATAGTCTAGTCTATAGTCTAGTCTATAGTCTAGTCTATAGTCTAGTCTATAGTCTAGTCTATAGTCTAGTCTATAGTCT
Source organism: Lucilia sericata (assembly GCF_015586225.1). Lineage (NCBI taxonomy): Eukaryota > Metazoa > Arthropoda > Insecta > Diptera > Calliphoridae > Lucilia > Lucilia sericata. Next base: position 130,857 of record NW_023994760.1, read on the forward strand.
AGTCTATAGTCTAGTCTATAGTCTAGTCTATAGTCTAGTCTATAGTCTAGTCTATAGTCTAGTCTATAGTCTAGTCTATAGTCTAGTCTATAGTCTAGTCTATAGTCTAGTCTATAGTCTAGTCTATAGTCTAGTCTATAGTCTAGTCTATAGTCTAGTCTATAGTCTAGTCTATAGTCTAGTCTATAGTCTAGTCTATAGTCTAGTCTATAGTCTAGTCTATAGTCTAGTCTATAGTCTAGTCTATAGTCTAGTCTATAGTCTAGTCTATAGTCTAGTCTATAGTCTAGTCTATAGTCTAGTCTATAGTCTAGTCTATAGTCTAGTCTATAGTCTAGTCTATAGTCTAGTCTATAGTCTAGTCTATAGTCTAGTCTATAGTCTAGTCTATAGTCTAGTCTATAGTCTAGTCTATAGTCTAGTCTATAGTCTAGTCTATAGTCTAGTCTATAGTCTATAGTCTAGTCTATAGTCTAGTCTATAGTCTAGTCTATAGTCTAGTCTATAGTCTAGTCTATAGTCTAGTCTATAGTCTAGTCTATAGTCTAGTCTATAGTCTAGTCTATAGTCTAGTCTATAGTCTAGTCTATAGTCTAGTCTATAGTCTAGTCTATAGTCTAGTCTATAGTCTAGTCTATAGTCTAGTCTATAGTCTAGTCTATAGTCTAGTCTATAGTCTAGTCTATAGTCTAGTCTATAGTCTAGTCTATAGTCTAGCCTATAGTCTAGCCTATAGGTCTAGTCTATAGTCTAGTCTATAGTCTAGTCTATAGTCTAGTCTATAGTCTAGTCTATAGTCTAGTCTATAGTCTAGTCTATAGTCTAGCCTAGTTAGTCTATAGTCTAGCCTATAGTCTAGCCTATAGTCTAGTCTTATCGTCTAGTCTATAGTCTAGTCTATAGTTAGTCTATAGTCTAGTCTATAGGTCTAGTCTATAGTCTAGTCTATAGTCTAGTCTATAGTCTAGCCTATAGTCTAGTCTATAGTCTAGTCTATAGTCTAGCTATAGTCTAGCCTATAGTCTTAAGTCTATAGTCTAGTCTATAGTCTAGTCTATAGTTCGTACTAGGTCTAGTCTATAGTCTAGCCTATAGTCTAGTCTATAGTCTAGCCTATAGTCTAGTCTATAGTCTAGTCTATAGTCTAGTCTATAGTCTAGTCTAGTCTATAGTCTAGTCTATAGTCTAGCTATAGTCTAGTCTATAGTCTAGTCTATAGTCTAGTACTATAGTCTAGTCTATAGTCTAGTCTATAGTCTAGTCTATAGTCTAGTCTATAGTCTAGTCTATAGTCTAGTCTATAGTCTAGTCTATAGTCTAGTCTATAGTCTAGTCTATAGTCTAGTCTATAGTCTAGTCTATAGTCTAGTCTATAGTCTTAGTCTAGTCTAGTCTAGTCTATAGTCTAGTCTAGTCTAGTAGTCTCGTCTATAGTCTAGTCTATAGTCTAGTCTATAGTCTAGTCTATAGTCTAGTCTATAGTTCTAGTCTATAGTCTAGTCTATAGTCTAGTCTATAGTCTAGTCTATAGTCTAGTCTATAGTCTAGTCTATAGTCTAGTCTATAGTCTAGTCTATAGTCTAGTCTATAGTCTAGTCTATAGTCTAGTCTATAGTCTAGTCTATAGTCTAGTCTATAGTCTAGTCTATAGTCTAGTCTATAGTCTAGTCTATAGTCTAGTCTATAGTCTAGTCTATAGTCTAGTCTATAGTCTAGTCTATAGTCTAGTCTATAGTCTAGTATATTCTATAGTCTAGTCTATAGTCTAGTCTATAGTCTATTCTATAGTCTAGTCTATATTCTAGTCTATATTCTAGTCTATAGTCTAGTCTATAGTCTAGTCTATAGTCTAGTTTATAGTCTAGTCTATAGTCTAGTGTAGTTTCTAGTCTACAGTCTAGTCTATAGTATAGCCTCAGAAATCTTCTACGTAACAATACTTTTCTAATCATTAACAACTTCAAAATATATGAATTGTTTCGTTAATTTTCAATGCAATACAAAACACAATTAATTAAATTTTTCTCCCTTTTTGCTGTTAAATCTTCTATTCTAGTTTATAATATTTTTTTAGATTTTTGCCAAAACATTTACGGTTATTAAGAATAAAAGAGTACCTGGGATTAAAAAATTTGTAATAATGGTTGCAATTATTTAATGATGAGTGCACGTAGTCGATTGTTATCAAGCAACCTTTGATCGAGCAGAGAGTCCAAGTGAATAAATGAATAAAGATGACATGTCATTTATTTTATATGTAGAAAGGAAAGTTGGAAAAAAATTAAGGAGGTACTAAAATCGTCCTAAAGCTTTGTGTTAAAGAAAAAAATTTTGAGAAAAAGAAAATGTAACAGAAATTGTATATAATAAGAAAATTCAACGAAAATTTGCTATGAAAAGAGTTACAGATAAATATTATCACCCTAATATGGTATTGTACCTATTTCCTATATGAATATATGACTATAATAACAACAAAAACCGTAACGAAATGAACATCAAATATGTCAAATAGTTCAAAAGACAAAATACACTGAGAATAATAGCAAATAAATTTTCTCTTTAAACAAATTTGTTTTCTCTTTAAACAGAACTTTTTAAATTTAAATAAAATAGCATGTTATTTATCTTATTATATATTTACTTCTTGATTTGTCTGTAATTTCTCTCAGTGTGCTTAGTAAGGTTATGTGTACATATGTATGTACATATACATATTCAGTTAGAATAATAAAAGGGTATTGTTGCTTTTGTTTCCTTTATGTTCTACTATACATATTTTTTTTTACAAATTTGTATTGAAAATTTTTATATAAAATAATATGAATTCATATTCATGGTGATTATATTCTATTGAATTTTTGTTGCTTAAATTATTATTACCCAACATATTACTGAATATATGCATGTATTTGTACATACATACATATCTTTACATATTTATAATCTTTACAAATATGATAAACGATATATCAAAAATATAGGTTTGAGAGTGTATATATCAAAATGTTTACCACAAATCGTTGGTTAGCAATTGCATTAGTTCACAAAAAAGGGCTAGCAGCAGCAAAAAAAAAGAATACCTTGAAATACCTTTGAATATAAAATAGTGCATATTCATTTGGTTCCTACAAACGATGGTAAAGTCTTGGCCAAAAATGTGTTAAGAAAAGTTACAATTTTAAAGCTGTTTCAAATAAGTTGGTATAGGTTTTGTTTTTGCTCTTTACTGTATATCCTAGATGTAATAGTTTTTTTTTTGTCATTCTTTTCATAGTTGATTTTGTGATGTTGGTTTTTAATACAAAACGTGCTGCTAAATATGCATAAAATTGCCTTTTAGCCATAAATACTAATTTCTGTAAAACTGAACTGAAACTGTATAACAAATAAACCAAATAAATATTTATATTTAGAAGATATTTGGGCTCAATGCCATATTTTTACATGTTGACACAACTTGTAGTGGTTCTTTTGGGAAAGTAACTGAAATGGAAAATAGAACTTAACAAAACTGGGTGAGTTTCTGTGACGTCCCATTGTGCTTCTTACACGCAGGTGGTAATTTACGTATATGGAAGTTCCGATCCAGTATACCTGCGCTTTGCTCAAGTACTTAAGCTATCTAATATCTGACTATTGCTGTTCCGTTGCTTTACTTCCGAGATGCAAAAACATCACTTCCGTTTACAACCACGCAGATGGGATGGCCTGTGTTAAGTCGGCAACAGCACCTAGAAACGTAACCGATAGACCGAAGTACGAATCCATCAATTAAGCCGAGAATTTCTTCTTACTCACAATGACACACTGTGGTTATTCTGGTAAGAACAGAGTTTACTCTGAACATACCTAAACAAGGAAGGAAAATGCAATGGTATCACCATTCAACCCTGCACACTTCCTATTATCCGACACACTCATAAGAGAACAACACACGACAGACTCACTCTAGGTATACGGGCGGATGAGTTTCGTATACCCCTACATTCATACTATATCATATACAATTGATACCAACTCATTTCCAACGCTTAGTCCCACAGTCTCCTGAGTCTCCTCCTCTGTGGGGTATCTGCTGTCATTCGGCAACAGCACCAAACTTATCCCGAAATATAGATTTCACCGTGCATCAGTTTTTTAACCGCAACTTACACTTCCCGCAAATTTGGGTTTAAACTTCAGCCAATACGTGGATCCGCAAGGAACCTCAACCAACTAACCAAACAGGACAAGTCCTGCGGGCAACTGGCCACCCGTAATACCAGATTATGTGGTTAGACCCCATGTCAAATCATTCCAAGGACTAGCCGAGGAGTGAAATGACATCACCAGCAGACTAGATTGCAATACATCAAGATAAGGGTCTTTCCTCAAGGAAACATGCCCCGGGGGTATAAATTATTAATATCGAAACAAGTCATATGGAGGCATTGAATAACTAACACTCTTTATAAAGTAAAATTAAGCATGTATTATTTTCATTATACTTAGTTCTTATTAGTCCAGAGCATGTTCCATAAAGTTTTCTAAAAATTTTTTTTGCACCTAAAGTTTTACCACAAATTTTGTTATATTTAAAAACTACATACTCTTGTTATTAATATACCCTTAAACAATTCCTAATATGTATGATTATTCATAACTTTGCCTGTCATTCGTTAATTGGTAAATGAAGATGGCAACGGTTATCTCAAATTACAAAGTTTGCCGAAACTCGTCGAGCGATGTTAAAAGTTAAAAACATTTTTATTTCTGTTTCCAGTTTCTCTATTGCAACAACATTCATCGAATGTGCCAATTTTCATCTAATTAATACCGTTGTTGCATTAAAATCAAAATAATGAGAATGTGTATAGATGATACATATCGAAGTTCAAATTTGTATACACATATGTTAACAGTATGTGTCAAAAGTAAATTTCCAGAAAAGGATGTGAAACGTTAAAAAAAAAAACATTCATTATGTACATATATCTGCATAATATTTAGTTCTTAAAATATTAATTGGACAATCTGTGGCATAGGGTTGCAATAGGGTCGCTTCGAATGGAAGTTCAAGATGTTGTAGGAACGAGGGAGAGTGTGAACTGGGTTGTTGAGAAAATACAAATGTTGAGTTGTTTCCAAGAAATCTCTTCTTTTCACTACCACTCCCCCCCAAAAAAATCGGTCAAGTCTGAAGGGTTAGAAAAAAACTGAAAATCGCAAGTCCATACTTCTGTCACACAATGTTTGCAACATTTTGTATCTTATTTCAATTAAAATTACAACATTATATTTATATGAAATATTTGTATTTGCTAAAACATCTACTTAAACAGTTCACATACACATTTTCCATGGAAATACATCCAACCTTTCCACCAACAACTGATTAGTTTTATGAGTATGCACATTTTCCGCTTAAAATTTGTTTTCACGATTTTAACATTTTAGCTCATTTTTTTCATATTTACTACTTTTTTATCATATATTTTTAAAAAATTTTTAACAATACATCAAAAAATATGAAAAGTTGAATAAATGAAGTACGTACGTATGTATGTTTGTGGAACAAAAAAAGAGAAGAAAATCTATATAAAATTAAAACAAACAAAATACAAAATTGAATATAACAATATGAAAATGTTAAACAAACAACAAAAAAAAAAAGACAGAATATGTTTGTGTATTAAATACTCGTTACAATATTCGTACATGCAGATTTTTAATAATTTATTTTTCATCAGTTACTTTTCTGACATAACTTAATGCTCTATGTGTTCATCATCATCATCCAGCAAACGAACATCTACATCATCCTCGTCAGCTTCAGCAACAGTAACAGGAACGAGTAGTAAAGTTGTAAACGAATAACAACTTCTTGCTGAAACGAGGGTAAGCAAGAAAATATGAATGTTAAACCATAAATAGTGCGCACTGCATATAATATTCCTAAAGAATTATGCCACTGATGTTTATATCTGCTGTCACCGTTTTCAGCTCTTAATATAAAAGGTTAACACTAGTTTTCCGAAACTGACTGGAAAACTTCATTAAAATAACTTATCATGCATCCCTCGTATGTGTGATTGCGTATATCGTACATATTCATATGTAAATAAGTTCGTACTCATAAAGTTAGTAACAATGTTACAGCCCCTCTATCCTTTAAAATAACAACAACTGAAAGTGATGTTTTGTATATCTGTAAGTATGTCTGTACATATTCCTTTACAACAATGTTACAACAAAATTTCACTAATGAGCTGCTACAATAATGATGGACGTTTCTATTCCTTTCCGCTGTATTTATCCTGTTTAATACTAGTGTGGTATTTTTATTCATCTAATTTTCCAGCGTTATTTTAAACATAAATGCTACGTAGTAAAATGTACAGCAGTGCCAGATGTTTATGCTTAATGTTGCCGGATTTTTTTCTAAAGCTGCAAAGTTTTATAACATAAAAGCTGCATACAGTTCTAGCTGTCTTGATTACCTGGCTGAAATAACTAACTAACTAACTAACTAACTAACTAACTAACTAACTAACTAACTAACTAACTAACTAACTAACTAACTACTAACTAACTAACTAACGAACTAACTAACTAACTAACTAACTAACTAACTAACTAACTAACTAACTAACTAACTAACTAACTAACTAACTAACTAACTAACTAACTAACTAACTAACTAACTAACTACTAACTAACTAACTAACTAACTAACTAACTAACTAACTAACTAACTAACTAACTACTAACTACTAACTAACTAACTAACTAACTAACTAACTAACTAACTAACTAACTAACTAACTAACTAACTAACTAACTAACTAACTAACTAACTAACTAACTAACTAACTAACTAACTAACTAACTAACTAACTAACTAACTACTAACTAACTAACTAACTAACTAACTAACTAACTAACTACTAACTAACTAACTAACTAACTAACTAACTAACTAACTAACTAACTAACTAACTAACTAACTAACTAACTAACTAACTAACTAACTAACTAACTAACTAACTAACTAACTAACTAACTACTAACTAACTAACTAACTAACTAACTAACTAACTAACTAACTAACTAACTAACTAACTAACTAACTAACTAACTAACTAACTAACTAACTAACTAACTAACTAACTAACTAACTAACTAACTAACTAACTAACTAACTAACTAACTAACTAACTAACTAACTAACTAACTAACTAACTAACTAACTAACTAACTAACTAACTAACTAACTAACTAACTAACTAACTAACTAACTAACTAACTAACTAACTAACTAACTAACTAACTAACTAACTAACTAACTAACTAACTAACTAACTAACTAACTAACTAACTAACTAACTAACTAACTAACTAACTAACTAACTAACTAACTAACTAACTAACTAACTAACTAACTACTAACTAACTAACTAACTAACTAACTAACTAACTAACTAACTAACTAACTAACTAACTAACTAACTAACTAACTAACTAACTAACTACTAACTAACTAACTAACTAACTAACTAACTAACTAACTAACTAACTAACTAACTAACTAACTAACTAACTAACTAACTAACTAACTAACTAACTAACTAACTAACTAACTAACTAACTAACTAACTAACTAACTACTAACTAACTAACTAACTAACTAACTAACTAACTAACTAACTAACTAACTAACTAACTAACTAACTAACTAACTAACTAACTAACTAACTACTAACTAACTAACTAACTAACTAACTAACTAACTAACTAACTAACTACTAACTAACTAACTAACTAACTAACTAACTAACTAACTAACTAACTAACTAACTAACTAACTAACTAACTAACTAACTAACTAACTAACTAACTAACTAACTAACTAACTAACTAACTAACTAACTAACTAACTACTAACTAACTAACTAACTAACTACTAACTAACTAACTAACTAACTAACTAACTAACTAACTAACTAACTAACTAACTAACTAACTAACTACTAACTAACTAACTAACTAACTAACTAACTAACTAACTAACTAACTAACTAACTAACTAACTAACTAACTAACTAACTAACTAACTAACTAACTAACTAACTAACTAACTAACTAACTAACTAACTAACTAACTAACTAACTAACTAACTAACTAACTAACTAACTAACGAACTAACTAACTAACTAACTAACTAACTAACTAACTAACTAACTAACTAACGAACTAATTAACTAATTAACTAATTAACTATTTAACTAATTAACTAATTAACTAACTAACTAACTAACTAACTAACTAGCTAACTAACAACGAACTAAAAAAATGTTTGTAGAAAATATTTTTAAACATTTCTTTCCTTCCTAGATAGTCATATAAATCTGGCACCTCCTTCAACCAATAAGTATCTCAAACCCTGCCTATATGGTAAAAGCGTGTTTAGTAACGGATATTTAGATATATGAACGGTTGATTCTGATAACAATAACTCGGTTGATGAGAATGATGATGATGATGTTGTTTTGCACAATAATGAATTTGCAATATTCGTAGGTTTTAGTAATTCAAGCGGGAAATTTTTAGCTTTTGTGGGTTGATGCTGATGGTTGCCCATGTAGATTCTCATCCTTTTGTTGTATAATAAAATATAAATTACTTGCTTAAATTTTCATTAAATAAAACATCTTATATCCGTTGGCAGTTGTTTTTTTTCTATACAAATAATCTGTAGAAAAATGACAATTAATGTACATACAAAAATACTTAATTATTTATTATTATATAATGACATAACTGCTGTATTATATTTTAATTTGACAACAATACTTTTCGGTTCCTAGAATATTTATTTGATATTAAAACTAATAAAGTAAAGTTTTAATAACTAAACGGAAATGATATGTTGTAAAATATTTTACAACAAAATAATTTGAATTTTTTAAGCAGATGAATCATATCATTCATAAAACTTTAAAATATATAGATTGATTTTAAATAATTAAAATTTTCTATTGGAGCTATCTGTGGCGTATGAGTTATATTAATTATGGCTATATTTGTTAAATAGCCAATAACTTTTGTATTAAATGAGATATTTTAAAAATTTTAAAAGATTTTAAAAGCTAATGAAATACAAAATACGTCCCTACATCTTATTATTATTAAAATTACTTGGTAAATTTAAAATCAATACTCAAACTTAGATTTTGAAATTTTTCGTTATACAAGATTTTTAAACAACAAGTACATATTTGTTGCATTGATATGTTTACAACCGAGCTAAAGGGAAACAGTTGGCTTTAATTTAACCTAAATTGGAAATCATAAAGAAAACTTCTGCAGTAAATTTAGATCGATATATTACTAGATAATAGTTTAATCCTCGTAGCGAAAAAAGAATATCAAATTAATTTCAAGCACTTCCTTTTTAATCTAAAACACCTGCATATAAATCAAATAAATAACATTAAAAGGTTTAAAGATCCCATATGTCTACCTTAATTTACACCTTTTAAAACTTTTATAATTTTTCGAAAATAACTGACACCCCTTCAAGGTTGTTGTTTCCTTGTTAAGAATTACAAATATAAAAGTAAATTTAAAACATTGTTCTTATTTTGATTAACAATCTGATTAATTGACTTAAAGCAGTTGTTATACAATCTCAATTAAAAAAGAAGAAAAAGTAAAATTAATAACATTTTGCCCCAATAAACTGACAGCCCACATTAAATAAAACCAAAAATATACAATTTAACCAAGGTAAACGCACTTGTTACTTTAGTGTAAACGTTTCTTTTGAAAACAAAAATAACAAAAACAGGAAAACAGTGAAAATTTTGTTTCCCTTTTGAATTTTGACCAAAACTTATATTTTCCTCTCATTTTTTTTCAGTTCATTGAAGTGAATTTCGATTTCTTCCACAAACAATATTCTCGAACATGGGTGTATTCAGTCATTGATGAAGAAGATGAAGATGTATGTAGATGGTGGTGGTGGTAATGATGATGAGGTTGAACCAAAATGAAAAGTTCAAGTTGTAGAAATGAAAAATAACAATAGCAAGATATACCACAACAACAAAAGCAACAACTCAATTTGTGGCCTCAGGTGAAATGCACATTTTGGTTTTTAATTGAATATTGAAGTTTTTACAAACAAACTCTCTCACATAACAACACACATACATACATATATACTTTACTTTTAACAACTTTATTTAAAACATACAAACTGATCCAAGATGTAGTACTGTATACTCTTTAGCATAGTAACTTATTCGAAATATGTTTATTTATCGAAAACAACAAAAAAAAAAAATTATAAATATTTGTATTTCTCAAGTTCTGGAAGAAACTTAATCAAATTTCTATTGTTCTTGATTAAATTTTTTTTGTTAGATTACATATTTATTTTCTTTATTAATTAACAATAAAATATTTGGAAGATTTAGAATTTTTGAGAAAATATGTTAGAAAAGTTATTTAAGTTAATTAATCTTTATGAACCAAACAAAAAAACAAATAGAAAACAATTCTAAAAGAAAATTATCAAAGAAGATCTGTTTCTATCTGTTTCTGTCAGCGGAAACCAATTTCTCGGCGGCTTACGAGCAAATTTTTAAAATAAAAAATAAAATTTTGAAATATTATTTTCCCTTTAATGAAATTCTTTCTCTTTTTATAGAACATTTTCGATATATTCTCTCTTTTTATAGAAAAATTTCTCCCTTTTCTCTTTCAGTAAACTTTTTATGAAATGTTCTCTCGATATATTCTCTCTTTTCGTAGAAAAATGTCTCTCTTTTCTCTTTCAGTAAACTTTTTATGAAATGTTCTCTCTTTTTTTATAAAGTTCTCAAAATTTGCTTTCTCTTTTCATAGATAGTTTTCGAAATTTGTTCTCTCTTTATATATAAATTTTTCGAAACCGTTTCTCTCATTTTATATAAAACTTTTGATATTTTTTCTCTCTTTTTATAGAAAATTTTCGAAATATTCTCTCTTTTAATTAAAAAAAATTCGAAATTTTCTCTTTTTTATAAAAAATGTTGGAAATACATATTTTTTTATAGAACATTCTGAAATTCATCTTTTCACTGAATATTTTTATAGAAAATTTTCTTTTTTTTTTCTCTTTGAATAAAAATTTTACGAAATTTTGATCAGTTTTACATAAAAATTTCGAAATTTGTTTTCTCTTTTCATATAAAATTTTCGAAATTATCTATCATTATATATAGAAATTATGGTATTTTTCTCTCTCTTAATAGAAAATTATCGAAAATTTCTCCTGTTTATAGACATTTTTAAAAATATTCTTTCTTTTCATATACAAATTTTCGAATTTTTCTCTTCTTCATAGAAGGTTAGGTTAGGTTACGTGCAATGGTCGCTAGTTAGTGAGAGAATGGTTTCCCTCCCTAATTTCGTTGACTGTTTGGTTCTTGCGCTCTCCGTGAAAATCAGCCGGTTTTTCTAATAAAACCGATCATGTTTACTAATGACACATCTCTGAGACAGTCCAGATCATGGAAAAGATATCTGCAAAGATAGAGTAGTCTGTGCTCTTGTAAGGCTGGGCAGTCACATAGAAGGTGTTGTATCGATTCCACTTCTTCTTCGTCCAAACAGCTTCTACAGTAGCTATATCGTGGGTAGCCATTACGTTTCGACATATATCCAATCATACAGTGCCCAGTAATTATACTAGTTAGAAGCCTAATCGAGTTCTTACTAAGAGATAAGAGAGTCCTAGTCTTATCCGTTGTCGGAGTGGGCCAGAGCAGTCTCGACATTCTACAAGTGGTGATATTTGATCACCTTGTCACCAAGGGAGTGTGAATATTCCTTTGCGCAAGGTTTAAGTCTAGGTACGACCCTTTGGTTGCACTTTTATCAGATATTTCATTTCCCAGGATTCCCTCATTTCCTGGAACCCATATCAAAACAACGTGATGTTGTGTCAGCCAATGATTAAATGATTGATTAAATACAATTGAGAAGACATTTCGACTTAATAACATTGGAGTTAAGTGCCTTGATTGATGCAAGGCTGTCCAAGTATATATGTACAGACGAATTTTCGAGATTTAGTTCCCAAATTTTCCTCGCAGCTGTATCGATGGTATTATATCTCTGCCTGAAGGACCCTGCATGTGTCAGGTAGTCGAAGAGACAGTAGAAGATTCAGTTTTTTGGAGAAGATTCCCGATCCCGTGACCCTTTCTGTGTTTGAGTCATCAGTATAAATTAAGATTACGTTCCTTGTCGGTATTCTGGTCTCTTCATAGAAAAATTTCTCTAAATTTTTGGAAAATATTTAAAAATTTTTGTTTTGTATTGATAATTTTCGAAAATTTTGAAAATATTTCTATATTTTTACAGATTCTCGTTTTGTAGAAAATATAAAAAAATTATACTTTAAAATATTTATTTTCATAAAAATGTTTCTAAATTATCAATATCAATTCAAAATTTTTTAGAAAATTATCAAACGAAAATTTTATATAAAATAATTTTCAGAATTTTTTCTTTTAATTATGAACTTTAAAAGTTCTTCCTTTATATAGGAAGTGCTTAAAAATCTACTAATCTTTTTCTTAAGATCAATTTAACAATTACGTATTTATAGACGTACATAATAATTAAATCGCATTAACGACTACTTTATTTTAATCGTTTCATTTTAAAAGATCTACATACTTTAAATAGACTCAATTTTAAAATATCAACATTTATGTCACTCTACTCTACGACAATTTGTAGAGTACGTACATCACTTGACGGTTGATTACATTTAACAAAGCATTTTTGCAATTGAATGACTATAATAATAATTCTACAACAGCACATGCAGATGTAAGCTGGAGGCAACCTAAGGTACTACCCTTTTGAACTAAGCTAAAAGGGAATTCTTTGCACATTACGAAATACTCACATGGGAGTAATGGTAATGTGAATATGTATGAGTGAAAATACATGCACTGCATCGCATCCTGTAATGATGACAATAAAACAAATGAAAGCTTTTCTTGCACACACAAATACATATGTATGCACACAGTTACACTTTGAACATACATAAGTATCCAACAGTTAAAAGTGATAGATCGTTTAGAACGAATACCTTAGATTCCTACTTTTTCAAAATTTGGAGGTAAATTTCATAACAACTAGATATGTATATCTGAAAATCAACAGTACTAGTAGACATTAAGATAATAAGTGTATTTCATAAACAAAACTTCTTAATTAAGAAACGTTCCCTATTACTACTTTTTAAACTGTAGGGTATTCGTTGCCCCCTCACACATGCTGTATACTCAGCACCATATGCAAGGACAAAGGTAAGAAGTAACAGCATACAGCGACAACAACAAAAATCCAAACATTACAAAAATAGAAAATAATGAAAAGGAAAATCACCCTGGGAGTTTTATTACAATTGATCACCTGTTACGCTGATTGGTAATTGCACTTTGAGCCATAATAAAGTTCATATTACATACTTTCTATCTCTTTTACTCCCCTCCTCCGGTCACCACTCACCTTCGTACTCATCCCCTCATAACTACCTTGCTCTAACTATGCATCTTTCCCTGGTGCATAAGGACACAGTAGATATGACTGGTTGGTCAGCGACCATAACATGTATGTAAAAGCGAGGACTGTTAACTAAATTTCGAAAGAAATTTTCGAAAAATTCAAAACTTTCTTTTTAATAGAAATTTTCAAAAAATTTCTCTTTAATAAAAAATTTTCTAAAATTAATAAGAAAATTTTCTGAAAATTTCTCTTTAATAGATTTTTTTTTTAATGGAAAGTTTTCTGAAAATTTCTTTTTAATAGAAAATTTTCGGAAAATTTCTCTTTGATAGAAATTTTCTCTTTAATAGACATTTTCGGAGATTTTCTCTTATAGAAAGTTTTCCGAAAAATTTTCTTTTTAGAAAATTTCTTTTAATAAAAAAAAAAATTTCTTTTTAGAAAATTTCTTTTAATAAAAAAAAAATTTTCGAAAAAATTTTTCTTTAATTGAAAATTTTCGAAAACATTTTTCTTTAATTGAAAATTTTTGGAAAAATTTTTTCTTTAATTGAAAATTTTCGAAAAAATTTTTCTTTAATTGAAA
>NW_023994760.1:150000-207500 GCF_015586225.1 Lucilia sericata
TTTCCTTGACAAACAGAAAACAACTAGAAGAACCCTAAAACTTTTGAAACAATGCCAAATGCTTTTGCCGACTCAACTGTTTATTATTTATTTTTGCTGCAAGTAAATTTTACAAATAAATAAACAAACGGCAGAACTAGAAACATTGTAGAAACAGTGTACTTTAGCTGGGATGATGATACAAATTGTAATCATTGTAAAGCAGGGACATCAGTAAGAAAAATATTATTTTTCTTTTGTTTTTTATTATTGTTTAAACTGTAGACACATCTGGTTGTAGGAAGAATAAATATGTTTTTATCACAAAAGTAAATAAATATAAATAATTTTTAAGTTTTTTACTACAGTTTTAGTATTGTTTTTAACTCAAACTGGGCGTCTGTTTAGACTAAATTTAATATTTTTTATTTATTGTAATTGTAGGCGTATAAGTGATTTTTATTGTAACAAAATTAATAATACGCTTGAGCCAAACTAGAACTGAACTAGAACTGAACTAGAACTGAACTAGAACTGAACTCGAACTGAACTAGAACTGAACTAGAACTGAACTAGAACTGAACTAGAACTGAACTAGAACTGAACTAGAACTGAACTAGAACTGAACTAGAACTGAACTAGAACTGAACTAGAACTGAACTAGAACTGAACTAGAACTGAACTAGAACTGAACTAGAACTGAACTAGAACTGAACTAGAACTGAACTAGAACTGAACTAGAACTGAACTAGAACTGAACTAGAACTGAACTAGAACTGAACTAGAACTGAACTAGAACTGAACTAGAACTGAACTAGAACTGAACTAGAACTGAACTAGAACTGAACTAGAACTGAACTAGAACTGAACTAGAACTGAACTAGAACTGAACTAGAACTGAACTAAACTAGAACTGATTTTATAGCCAAAATATGGGTACTTAAAAATCTTTAAATTAGTAAACTATTGCATATGTTACCCAAATGTCTGGATGACCTTTTTCAATTCCCTAGTATAAACCCAGTTTAACTCAATTTCATAAAATTCTGTTATGGTGACTTCATGCAGCACATAGTCATAAATTACCCAACTATGCATTTTGCAAAATTTTCTCAAAAACGGAAACGGAAGTTAACTGATACCTACCGGCTGCAATTGCAAACTATAATTGCTAACAGTTTTTAACTGTTCAAGTCCCTCCAACAGCAAGTAAAAACCTAGCTAATGGAAAATAATGTTGGTGTTACAAATTCCATTGTTGACTTTTCTAAATGTTATTAATTGAGCAACAACTCTGCTATATAAACTAATACGCATATATGCAAATATATAAACCCGGCAAGTTATGGGAAGTAAAGGCTAACAAATGGCTTTTGCATCATACAAAACAAGCAATAATTACTAAGAAAATAATAATATGGCAAACGTAAGGATTACAATTATTGCCTTTAAAACTACCTGTTATGTACACCTGTAGGTATATGTCTATGCAAATGTATTACTTCCGCTTAAATAGACGCAAATAATGGCCAATATTTATGCAAATGAAAAGCTAAACCCTATTTGCATTAATTCTTTTTTCATACCCTAGTTTCTATGCGCATCAATTAAAAAAAACATAATTTTCACAACAAATCAATTTTTATGCTGCACTTTCATTTAATTTGTAATTCAAATAAACTAATATGAGTATAAATGGCGTTGATGATATCAATGATTTTTTTATTGATATTAATATCAAAACAACTAAGCCACCAGAATGGCTACAATGTTTATAGAATAAATTACTTGGAAAATATGTTTAAATGAATGTCTATCGAACAATCCGATCACCCGTTGCATGTGTATATGTATTTAATTTATGTTTGAATAATAAACTCGAGTTATTCCATCTCTATTACTGATTGTTTCCAATGAAGCAGAATATTCAATTTGTTTAAGCATATTGAGCTAATTAGAATTATTTGTATTTTATTAATATTATTTAGATGTGTTATAGAAATTTATGCATTATTAATTATACCCTATAGAATTAGTTTGAAAATGGAACTTAATGTGCGTTCAATGGTTGGTTTAATAGAATAGATGATTTTTCGAACTCAAAAACAAATGGCAAGTGAGTAAGGATGCCTGCATTATGTTACGGATTAAAAGAATTACAAAAATTCCAAATAAGGAATTTTTCGAAAACTTTATAAATGGTCCTTCGAACCCAAAAATAAGAACTAGAACTGAACTTTATAAATGGTCCTTCTAGCCCAAAAAAATGAACTAGAACTAAACTAGAACTAAACTAGAACTGAACTAGAACTGAACTAGAACTGAACTAGAACTGAACTAGAACTGAACTAGAACTGAACTAGAACTGAACTAGAACTGAACTAGAACTGAACTAGAACTGAACTAGAACTGAACTAGAACTGAACTAGAACTGAACTAGAACTGAACTAGAACTGAACTAGAACTGAACTAGAACTGAACTAGAACTGAACTAGAACTGAACTAGAACTGAACTAGACTGAACTAGAACTGAACTAGAACTGAACTAGAACTGAACTAGAACTGAACTAGAACTGAACTAGAACTGAACTAGAACTGAACTAGAACTGAACTAGAACTGAACTAAGAACTAGAACTGAACTAGAACTGAACTAGAACTGAACTAGAACTGAACTAGAACTGAACTAGAACTGAACTAGAACTGAACTAGAACTGAACTAGAACTGAACTAGAACTGAACTAGAACTGAACTAGAACTGAACTAGAACTGAACTAGAACTGAACTAGAACTGAACTAGAACTGAACTAGAACTGAACTAGAACTGAACTAGAACTGAACTAGAACTGAACTAGAACTGAACTAGAACTGAACTAGAACTGAACTAGACTGAACTGAACTAGAACTGAACTAGAACTGATAGAACTGAACTAGAACTGAACTAGAACTGAACTAGAACTGAACTAGAACTGAACTAGAACTGAACTAGAACTGAACTAGAACTGAACTAGAACTGAACTAGAACTGAACTAGAACTGAACTAGAACTGAACTAGAACTGAACTAGAACTGAACTAGAACTGAACTAGAACTGAACTAGAACTGAACTAGAACTGAACTAGAACTGAACTAGAACTGAACTAGAACTGAACTAGAACTGAACTAGAACTGAACTGAACTAGAACTGAACTAGAACTGAACTAGAACTGAACTAGAACTGAACTAGAACTGAACTAGAACTGAACTAGAACTGAACTAGAACTGAACTAGAACTGAACTAGAACTGAACTAGAACTGAACTAGAACTGAACTAGAACTGAACTAGAACTGAACTAGAACTGAACTAGAACTGAGTAGAACTGAACTAAAACTGAACTAGAACTGAACTAGAACTGAACTGAAAACCTAGAAACGGAACTAGAACTGAACCTAGAACTGAACTAAAACTGAACGAGAACTGAACTAACTGAACTAGAACTGAAACTAGAACTGAACTAGAACGGAACTAGAACTGAACTAGAACTGAATCTAGAACTGAACTAGAACCTAAAAAATTCGTTAATATTTAATATCATCATTATCTTCTAAGTTTGTTTTAATACCCTGACAATACAAATCTAAAACATGTCTTTATGGTAAAACAATATCCAATAAAATAATCTATATTTAAAATTAACACAAATTTGAAAAAGGTAATAATAGTCCTCTTCAAAGTCCAAGTATTTTGTCCTTCGAACCTCACATTAATTACTTCAAATCTTGCAATATTTCTTGTTAAATTAAAATTCTATGCATAAATTTTTTACCACCTACACACATATTCAAATGGTTTCTATTTCCGCTTGTAATTACTACCACAAAAGCCACTACATGTACAAATCCGATTTATAAACACAACTACAAATTAATATAAATATACTACATGAATACCTGCAAATTTGCACTGATAACAACGCACACCCACTAAACACACATTCGATACAAAATGTATATTTGCAAATTTAACGCACGATTTACACTACAATTGTTTTAAATATCTTGTTGTTATAAATTTTTGAGTTTGAGGTTTGAAATTTCTAAGCCCTTTGGCAATTTGCACTTTATATGCTTCATTTCATTATGATTATTATAAAATAAAAATAGCAAAAAAAAGAGAAAATATTATAACATTTTATGTAGAATATGACCACCATAAAATTAAACAGAATGTAGAAAAAAATGAGGATTCAAGCAAAAAAAAATACATATTATATGCATATTAAAATAAAATATACAAATGATTTTGAATTCAAATGACCATGAATGAAAATTGAAACGTTTGAGGGAGTTTGTTTAAATGTGGTTTTGCTTGAAATGCATGGTAGGTACACTTATTTGTTTGTAAAGCTTTTACAGTTGCAAGAGAAATTCAAATAATTTAACATGTGAATTTTACCAAAGAAGTCATGGTGTTCACCATGCATGAAGGGGATAGACCAGGTTAGGATATTCTATTAGATATAAACGTGAATAATCGTTTTGGCACTCATTTGGATTAGATTTTGTGAGATGCTCATAGTTTATCGAAAATACTCATAGGCCGATCGTCTCTAATTAACCGACAGAACCAATCGATACCTTGGAAAATTTTGATTTGATTCGTTAGTGGCACATTCTTGAGATAGTTCAAATCACGAAAGAAACTTGTACTAAGATAAGATCCAAGTCTGCTCTCTTGAAGATGTTGTTCTGACTCTTCTTATTCGTCGAAACAACTTCTGCAGTGGGGCCTTAGTCCTACTATGGCTTTATAAAAGTGTAATTAGACTAATCCTAAGTTATGTGTAATATCAAACTACTACAGGTAGTTCAGCGTACATACTTCTTGGGTATAAGTGGAGCTATGAGCACTACGTCAATCAAGGCTCTGGATAAAATGGCAGATATTCCATTCATTGAAACATATAAGTATTAAATATGAGGCGGCACTTACAGTCGAACGGCTCATAACTTTATGTGAAGTAGCCAAAAGCGGTTATAGGACACGTCATCAATGTATACTGGGTACATTGGAAGGCTATACAAAATCATCGGACGTGCCCGATCGCATACCAGAGTCATAATATTTCAGAAACTTTGAAACGCTGATCCCAAATACTGTTGGGAAAATTCTTAGGAATTACGTTCAGGAAACTGAGTTTCTAAACATCGGACATTTAGTGAATACTATATAAGGTTTTTGTTTTCTTTTACCCACAAACATTTTCCATAAAAAGGGCGCACAACAGGCCCGATAGTGGCCTAGGCGTATTTCTTAAGATTTGATGTAGATACATCATCCTATCAACCTAACCTATTCTCGTCAAAAAAAAAATGGTTTAATAGGGTAACCGTCCTAGAACAATGCCCAATGAAATAAACCAATTACTTATTATGACCCTCACCTCATAAAATAAAAATATTTGTTTTTATAAATAAAAACTTTAAATCCCATTAAATGGGCTTGTATTTGATATCGTGGAATGCAAAAACAGAGAAAAAATTGGAAACAACTATGAGTATTGAACAAGATTATACACATAACAATATAAACAGCACGTTAACACTTGCATATACATACGTAACCACTCTTAAACAAAAACGTAAATATTAGTACATACATACATATGTATAGCAAATAGGTTTAAGTTGTTTGAAATTTGTTAACGTTTAAATTACAAATAATTGACTTAAAGTATACTTTAAATGTCAAGTCGTAAATTCAATTATATTTCAATATAGATCCTTTTTTTTATTTTATATTTTTTATACACCTTCATTTCAGGTTTATTTGTTGGTATTTATAACGAATTTATAAATTTATACAAATATGGGAATATGTATGTATGTGTTCTTAAATGTATATGTAAATATATATTTCCAAACGATTACGTAAATCTAATTTAACTCTTTGCACACGTGTGTACACTGTTAATACGCCCAAATATTTGTCTGGTAACAGAGGCAAATATTTATGTTTATAAATGAAAATCGGTGAAGAAAATATATTGAAACCTATAATGAAACCAAAAATACAATATATAAAAATGTATAAAAATGTATATGAAAAGTAGCTCCCCTTTTCGTGGTAAGTAGTAATTGTGCATTGTTATTCCCACTCCAGTTTTGCATTAAATTTATAAACAATTGAAATCAAATTTACTTTATACACTTGAAGGTTAGAAGATGTTTTAACAAAATGTGAAAATCAAATATGAAGATTATATTTGGAGGACATGAAAAATATAAAAAACAAACAAATGTCTTGGCTTTTTGGGAACAGTGGGACTAAAAAGGGGAAAAAAGGACTTATAAAGGTTTTAAGTAGAGACATTCAAACCAATAGTAGGAGCCTTTGCAACATCTAACTTCGTTACCGGATTTTCCTTGTCTCCGTCCATATTTATCAAAAATCAGAATCAATTCGGTTGAGTAATATAACTCTCATATATAGTCGGCTCTTTAAAGTCTATTTTGGGAGGCTTTGTTAATTGACTGCACACAATCGATTGAATGAGTAAGTGCTGGTTCATAGTCGTAAGAACACCACTAGATTTTGGAATTGCTTGGTTTCCTAAAGAAACATGTCTATACTAATCGAACGATAACATCCAAGTTTAATAAGCCCAACGTATTCGATTTCAATTTGTTAGGCAAAAGTTTAGGTTTAAAAAAGAAAACTGCTAAAATACTGCTTTCATACCACTGTGCAAATATAAGCATACAATCTACATCTATATTCATATGCTAAACAAATAAGCTTTTGAAAAAATCCATTTCGTTGTTACAAATAAGCATAACAAGATTATCACTTACGAGCTCATACACACATATATACATACATACATATACAAACAAAGAAAAACAAACACTAACACAATAACTGCACACACGTACAAGCCTATTACCCACATTAAATTATATGCACTGAATCAATGAAATAAAAAAGTCATGGCATCGGAAAAGGAAACTAACTGAACGCACCAACACACGCAAAATAAACTCTCATCCCCCATATAGTGATAGTGTAAGTATATACATATGAATACAAAATATTATAAATTGAAAATTCATAATATTTTGTTTGGTGTAAAAACACAACACGCACACCAACAATTCAATATACAATTCAATTCAATTTTGTATCAATTTAAAGTTAAAAAAAAAAAAAACTAAATGTATGCCTAACAATTTGACATCATCAACATCGCAAGCAACAATCTAAAATGATTTTCACAAAAATACAATGGAAAAATTATTCATAAAGCAGAAGGGCGGGAGGCAACCAAAAAAAAAACAAACACAAAGTGTCTTTAACTAAAACCGCAATCTTTCAAATATATATCGAACAAGGAATATTAAAGCAAAGTTGAAGAAAAATCAAACAACATTGATGGAAGCGTTATTATGATGCCAGTAAATAATGAGTTTGTATATCTTTAGCCAATACCTTGTCTACTGTGCTCTGTTCGGTTCGTATGTGGGTAATAAATATATGAAATCTTTCATAAATAAGCCTTCTTTTGAAAGGCACGAATATTTAATATCCATTTTAGACACTAGACGCTTCGTCGTTTGTTCATCGTGTGTACATTTATCAAAAAATAAATATTGTTTTTCTAAATGTGTGAAAATGAAAATCATCATTCATGTTAGTTTATGTATAAAGCTATTAGTTCTTTGAAAAATCAAGAAAAATCTACTTTTGTATGAAAAACCTTAAAACGGCGTTAGTCCCATAGAAAAATCTTACATCTTTAGGATTAGAAAGTTGTAAGTTAGTAAGTTAGTAAGTTAGTAAGTTAGCATGTAGTAGTAAGTTAGTAAGTTAGTAAGTTAGTAAGTTAGTAAGTTAGTAATTAGTAAGTTAGTAAGTTAGTAAGTTAGTAAGTTAGTAGTTAGTAAGTTGTAGTTAGTAAGTTAGTAAGTTAGTAAGTTAGTAAGTTAGTAAGTTATTAGTAAGTTAGTAGTTAGTAGCTAGTAGTTCGTAGTTAGTAGTCGTCCGTTCGTCCGTTCGTCCGTTCGTCCGTTCGTCGTTCGTCCGTTCGTCCGTTCGTCGTTCCGTCCGTCTCCGTTCGTCCGTTCGTCGTTCGTCTTTCGTCCGTTCGTCCGTTCGTCCGTTCTCCGTTCGTCCGTTCGTCCGTTTCGTCCGTTCTCCGTTCGTCAGTTCGTCCGTTCGTCCGTTCGCCCGTTCGTCCGTTCGCCCGTTCGCCCGTTCGTCCGTTCGTCCGTTCGTCCGTTCGTCCGTTCGTCCGTTCGTCCCTTCGTCCGTTCGTCCCTTCGTCCGTTCGTCCTTTCGTCCGTTCGTCCGTTCGTCCGCTCGTCCGGCCGGTCCTTGTTCCTTTTAGGATTTTAATGAATGGATTCCTAATTGTCTCTGATATCTCGCTCATACATTTCTATTCCAGCCAATGAAAAAAGGAGCAAATAGCAACAACTGCTTTAAAATGAAAAGCTTATTATACCCTCGAGTAAAATATTGAATCGAGTAAATGAAAAAAAAGAAACGAATTGAAATATTGAATATTATGTTTGCGTATGTGTTAGTGATTGTAAATGTAACTATACAGCTCTGCATATGCATGTGTGTGTGTGAATTTTAAAATAAGTCTATGTCGTGTAACTGTATGAATGTTGTTATTGTTTGGCTTCCTGATTTTACCTTTTTATGCCATTATATCCGTTTCTACTTCCTCTACATAAATACACGCACTTAGGTGCACATATACACAAACATACATAAATACACTTTTGCTTTATAACCAAACCAAGCAAGCGAATACATATAGACCAAGCTCTATCTATTAAGTATGTATGTATATGCATGTGTTTTTTGGCTTGACTTTGCTTCCTTTCTCCTCCTCTCAGATGACATGTCTTTTCTTTCCGTTTTGTTTTTGTCCTTTTATTATGTTACAGCTCAAACAAAAGCAACAAGCATTAACTGTTAAAACATCAGACAAAAAATGAAATAAAGCAACATCCTAGTGACAGCAAAAAATCTCACGCTAATCCTTAAATCCTTTATTGAATTCTAGTCGTGATGTACATTTAGATATATGAATTTATAACCATATTCGTGGTACAGTAAATAGAAACCTAAACACTTTTATATATTTTAAAATGTTAAGCTTATGGGGCTAGGATTTTATTTCAACTTCAATTGCGATTTTTTTAAACGTTTTTATGTGCCAATAATATGAAATATAAAATCACATATCAATAATGAACCCAAATTAAACCACTGTATATGTATGTTAGGAATACAGGATTGAGCATTAAGTGCTTGCGAAAACGTTTTATTAGCTCACCTAAGCTAGTTCTGTAATTATCTAAATTTTCCACCGAATTAAGCTAAATCTTTACATACTCGATTACTAGTACCCGCACCTATTGACAAATGACATAATCTCAGTAAAAACACTATTTTTATCAAAAATGTTTATTTCTTTAAACTTATATAATCTAATTTACCTACCTCTTTCTTATAATCTTAATTTAAAACATAAACAACAAAAGATTTTAAATGATCCATTAATTAACCACAACTATGGGAAAAAGAAAACTTTTTCTGTGGTCTTAAAAAAAACTTTATGTTTTGTTTGTCAACTAACTACTTTGATGTAATATTTTAATCCATTTTTAACACCCGCATCACTTTAAATAAGTTTTTTCTTTCGTCTTATTTTTTGTGTTATAAATTGTTAAAAGTGTGAGTGGTTGCATTGTTGTTAAGATTTTATTAAGTTTTCTAATAATTCCTAATAATCTTCTTCCACATCAAACAGAAAACAAAAAAATGCTAAAAAAGTAGCTCAAGAAACTTATAATAATAGGAACATGAATGTGAAATTTACACTCGGCGAAATTGGGGAATTATTAAAAAGCTTCTCGATTGAAACGGAAGAGTAGAATCTTCCAGACCAGCCAAAAAGTTTAAAGACCAAGCCACCATTACTCCATGAAGATCAACAAGATTTTAAAAAATTATTAAAAGGTACTCAAGCAGCAATTACGAATTAAATACTAGAGTCCTTGGAATTCGACTTTGGAAGCCAAAATTGCTTCTAGAGGAAAATCATTTTCTTCACCTAATCATTAACTACAATGAAAAATGCATTGGAAAGTTTTTCCTCACACGTCTTATAGACCATACTTTGCCCCATCCCACTACTATTTATTTCCATCGATATATAACGCTCACTCTCTAGGATACGCTTCACTTAAGCACTAAGTATTCAAAATTGGCATGATTCGTTCTTGGCCTCAAAAGATATTAAAAAATACCAGTTGTAAAACGAAAAAGTACCAGAACGTCCCCTTTATTTATTTAATTCTACACAGAGGGAAAAAGAAATATGTATATACGCCTGGTACCAAATTGACACCAAAGAGTTTATAATTTTTCAATAACATCCGTTGTAGAAGTATATACATACGTACGACAACACTATGTAATGCTGACAACGCAACGTTGTCAACATTACAACAATTCGTTGTCAAAATCTAAATTTTATACACATCCGTTGTCTAAATAGCAAACGTGGTAAACTCACAATTGACAACGGATTGTTTGTCAATAGTGAGCTTACCACGTTTGTTAACATTTACACAACGGATGTGTATAAAATTTAGATTTCGACAAGGAATTGTTGAAATGTTGTCAACATTACTTAGTGTTGTCGTACGTATGTATATACTTTGACAACGGATGTTATTGAAAAATTATAAACAGTTTGGTGTCAATTTGGTATCAGGCGTGTATATTCTTTTTCCCTCTGTGTAGGTTTAATATTAAAAAGATTCAAAAAGTACTAATTGAAGAAAGAAATGGTACCAAAAAATTCACTCATAGATTTTCATTCCATTAGGATATATCTGTATAATCAGATATGTTTCTAGATTCAATATTATAGAAAATTCCAAAAGTAGCTTTTGTATAACGAAAAAGTACCACAAAGTACTTTTTAATAGGTTCTCAATTACTCCGCTTTCTACATGCTTAATTTCATGTTTCTAGGTTCAATATTATAAAAAAATCCAAAAGAACCTTCTAAAGAACGAAAAAGTACCAAAATGTTTCCTGAGCCATGGTTTATACATGCTTAATTTCATGTTTCTGGATTCAATGTTATAGAAAACTCAAAAAGTACATTTGGTAGAACAAAAAAGCACCTTATCACAAAAGAGAAATGATCATACATTTGCATTACTTTCTCGATTTAAGTGTAAATTCTGTATAACTTACAAAAGTTACTAACAATTTTCTTTGAGTGTAATACCATATTCTTTCTTTAGATAAATAAGCTGTAGAAAAAGAATGAACTTTTTTAAAAAACTTTAGCCAGATTATGCAAACACATTATATAAACTTCTAACTTAAAATTGAAATCTTAGACCCGCTCTTAAAATAATTTCCCAACTGTTGTTGCTGTGGTTGTTAATTGTTAAAATTTAAATTCATTTATAGCTACAAACAAGTAGTTGAAAATACAGTGCAAGCAATTTGAATAAAGGCATCAGTTAAAGTTTTTTAACTAATATTAGTCCTCGCCACCAAGGCACCAGTAAGGAGACAAGACTATTGTCTAGTGTTTTCACTAGTCTGTTAACAAGTCTATCGATTAGTCTGGGAACTAGTCGGCAAACTATTCTATGAAGTAGTCTGTAGAATAGCTTATAAAACAGTCTATGGTTTAATCTATGAGCAAGACTATCACTAGTCCAACAGACTGGTCTGTAAACTATTAACTAGGCTATGGAGTAGTCTATGAAATAAACTATGAGCCAGTCTATGGGCTTGTCTATTGACCAGTCAATGGACCAGTTTAAAGACTAGTCTGTTAACAAGTCTATTGACAAGTATATGTATTGGTCTATGGAGTAGTATGTGGAATCGTCTATGAACCAGTTTATGGACTGGACCATGAACTAGTCTATGGGCTAATATAATGACAAATTTATTAGCAAGGCTATTTCATAGGATATACTATTCTATGGGCTCGACTATGGACTCTTCTAATGACTAGTCCCATTTTATATTCTTTTTGCAAAGCAAAAAGTCAACAAACATAAAACTAATTAATTAAATATAATTTTTATTTAGTAGTTCTTTATAAAATGTTACCTTTTCAGACACCTAAACAAATACAAAACACTGTTCAGATTTTATAGTAAAAGTTTTTTTAAACAACTATTATGATGTTGTTATTATTTTCTAAATACACCAGTCAGTATCTATGAAACTGAATGTATGTATGTGTTCTATGAGTGTAAACAAAAGTGTGTTTTAAATATTTGTTAGATTAACATTTTGGTTGGTTTTCATTTTTTTGTTCTCAAGTTATTTATACAGTAGTGAGTATGCGAGATACCAGTATTATTAATTCAAAACAATATAAGGGTCACCATCACCACCATCATCAACACATTAAAAGGTAAAAGCATTAAATGGAAAAATTTTTAACTACCCCAAAAGTCTGGGCAATAAGCCAGTATTATATGCAAAATAACAGATACAAACAACAACAAAAAGTACAATAATAAAGTAGAAAACTTTTATTTTTTTTTTTTTTTGTTGTGTGGCTATTATATATATTTGTATCTACAACCAACTACTTGCTCAGCAGTATTTATATTTATCAAGAAAAAGTTCCTTTAGTTCACTTAAATTGTGTAAAAAAGTTTTGTTTTAAATATTAACAACAACAAATAACATCTAGCAAAATGTATTTTAACAACTACAACAACATTGTTGTGGTTTTTATAGCTTAAATATTTAATTTACTTAAACAAAATTTTATTACGTTTTATTCAACAAACCCCCCCACACAAACACAACAACTACACACACCTGTGTATGAGTAGTAGTACATATTACTGCCAAAGGAAACTAAATTGAAACAAAAATTGAAAAAAAAATCAAAACGGAGAGAAACAAAAAGAACTTGTGGTCATCCACAGCCAGTAGTAGTATGAGTAATATCTGCACAAATTAAAAATGGGGCAAATGTGGAAAGACCATACAACAACACATTCATCTAGAAATCTTTTCAAAAATTGTATGTTTAGAAAAAAAATATTTGAATTTTAGAATAATCATCAAAGGAAACGTCATTTACAATTTAACAATGATGATTTACGGTGTTAAGCCTTAGGATAATAGCAAAAAAATAATTTGTGTACACATGTGCTTGAATTCAAATATTAATGTATGTATGTCGATTAATATATGTATGTTTATGTGCAGTTTTATAGTATAAAACATTTCTTAGACTGGACATACCTCAAGCTAACAAGAGCAGTTTGTTACTTTTATAAATGTCAATATCATGAGAAGTGAAATTATTACTCAAACCAAAGTATACTATAATAATCTAAAATTTTGAAATGAATCTTTGTTATCTAGTCTATAGTCTAGTCTATAGTCTAGTTTATAGTCTAGTCTATAGTCTAGTCTATAGTCTAGTCTATAGTCTAGTCTATAGTCTAGTCTATAGTCTAGTCTATAGTCTAGTCTATAGTCTAGTCTATAGTCTAGTCTATAGTCTAGTCTATAGTCTAGTCTATAGTCTAGTCTATAGTCTAGTCTATAGTCTAGTCTATAGTCTAGTCTATAGTCTAGTCTATAGTCTAGTCTATAGTCTAGTCTATAGTCTAGTCTATAGTCTAGTCTATAGTCTAGTCTATAGTCTAGTCTATAGTCTAGTCTATAGTCTAGTCTATAGTCTAGTCTATAGTCTAGTCTATAGTCTAGTCTATAGTCTAGTCTATAGTCTAGTCTATAGTCTAGTCTATAGTCTAGTCTATAGTCTAGTCTATAGTCTAGTCTATAGTCTAGTCTATAGTAGTCTAGTCTATAGTCTAGTCTATAGTCTAGTCTATAGTCTAGTCTATAGTCTAGTCTATAGTCTAGTCTATAGTCTAGTCTATAGTCTAGTCTATAGTCTAGTCTATAGTCTAGTCTATAGTCTAGTCTATAGTCTAGTCTATAGTCTAGTCTATAGTCTAGTCTATAGTCTAGTCTATAGTCTAGTCTATAGTCTAGTCTAGTCTAGTCTATAGTCTAGTCTATAGTCTAGTCTATAGTCTAGTCTATAGTCTATAGTCTAGTCTATAGTCTAGTCTATAGTCTAGTCTATAGTCTAGTCTATAGTCTAGTCTATAGTCTAGTCTATAGTCTAGTCTATAGTCTAGTCTATAGTCTAGTCTATAGTCTAGTCTATAGTCTAGTCTAGTCTAGTCTAAGTCTAGTCTATAGTCTAGTCTATAGTCTAGTCTATAGTCTAGTCTACTAGTCTATAGTCTAGCTATAGTCTAGTCTATAGTCTTGTCTATAGTCTAGTCTATAGTTAGTCTATAGTCTAGTCTATATTCTAGTCTATAGTCTAGTCCTATAGTCTAGTCTATAGTCTAGTCTATAGTCTAGTCTATAGTCCTAGTCTATAGTCTAGTTCTATAGTCTAGTCTATAGTCTAGTCTATAGTCTAGTCTATAGTCTAGTTAAGTCTAGTCTATAGTCTAGTCTATAGTCTAGTCTATAAGTCTAGTCTATAGTCTAGTCTATAGTCTAGTCTATAGTCTAGTCTCTAGTCTAGTCTATAGTCTAGTCTATAGGGTCTAGTCTAGTAGTCTAGTCTATAGTCTAGTCCTATAGTCTAGTCATATCCTAGTCTATAGTCTAGTCTATAGTCTAGTCTATATCTAGTCTATAGTCCTAGTCTATAGTCTAGTCTATAGTCTAGTCTATAGTCTAGTCTATAGTCTAGTCTATAGTCTAGTCTATAGTCTAGTCTATAGTCTAGTCTATAGTCTAGTCTATAGTCTAGTCTATAGTCTAGTCTAAAAAGTCTTAGTATAAGTTATATATAGTCTAGTCTTAGTCTAGTTCTTAGTCTAGTTATAGTCTAGTATATAGTCTAGTCTGAGTCTAGTCTATAGTCTAGGTCTATAGTCTAGGCTATAGTCTGTCTAATAGTCTAGTCTATAGTCTAGGCTATAGTCTAGTCTATAGTTAGTCTATAGTCTAGTCTATTAGTCTAGTCTATAGTCTAGTCTCTAGTATAGTCTTATAGTCTAGGCTATAGTCTAGTCTATAGTCTTAGTCTATTGTCTAGTCTATAGTATAGTCTATAGTATAGTCTATAGTATAGTCTATAGTTAGTCTATAGTCTGTCTTATAGTCTGTCTATAGTCTAGTCGATAGTCTAGGTCTATAGTCCTAGTCTATAGCCTAGTCTAGTCTAGTCTAGTTATCTAGTCTAGTCTATAGTCCTAGTCTATAGTCTAGTCTATAGTCTAGTCTATAGTCTAGTCTATAGTCTAGTCATATGTCTAGTCTATAGTCTAGTCTATAGTCTAGTCTATAGTCTAGTCTAGTAGTCTATAGTCTAGTCTATAGTCTAGTCTATAGTCTAGTCTATAGTCTATAGTCTAGTATAGTCTAGTCTATAGTCTAGTCTATAGTCTAGTGTATAGTCTCGTCTATAGTCTAGTCTATACCGCTGTCTATACTCTAGTCTATACTCCTGTCTATACTCTAGTCCGAAAGATACATTTTTTTCTTATGTCAAATTGGTTTTGATATAGGGATGCCAATCCCGAAAATCCCGATCCCGAAAATCCCGGGATTAGAAAATCCCGAATCCCCGGATTAGTGTTAACGGTAAAGGTAAATTAAATTGTTCTGAATGTAGACAACATGTTCCAAAGAAAAGGTTCATGTATGATCTAAATTGATATTTGAAGGATTGAACGTTATATTTATTATAACCTACACCACTACAGTGGGGAGGGTATTATACGTTTGTGCTGATGTTTGTAACGCATAAAAATATTGGTCCTACACCCACGTTAAAGTATACCGATCGAATTAGAATCAAATTAAACGTCAAAAAATTTACTTATAACTATTAGTATCGCGCTGACATTCAGCATAACTAACCTTTATATAAAATTACATCCCTCTTCTCAATTGAGGATCGGCCCATATTTGACCCTAGCTCCCATATAAAGCCTCTTTTAGAAATTTAGTTTTTTATCAATAAATTGCTTAAATACATCGGAATTAAGGTAAAATTAAACAAATTTTTTATGAAAAATAAATAATTTATCTTCTGTCGATTAATTTCCACAAGATTAAACAATTTTCTTCACAAACATGAAGATTTAAGATTTTCATGTATAAAATAATTAAATTTATGTAATCCCGAAATCCCGTAAAATCCCGGGATCCCGAAAAATCTCGGGATTGAAATTTTCAAAATCCCGAATCCCGGGATTTGTAAAAGCAAGTCTCGTTTGGCATCCCTATTTTGATATGATCTGGATACCAGAATACTGTTCAAAATTTCCAATACACTAGTAGAATTATATCCATCTATTTTCTCTGTTATCCATTTAAAACTGCTTTAGAGATTTCGTATATATGTATGTATTTATGTATTTCTCCCTGAATTTACTAGTATCTAAATAAAACAATTTATTTTCTTTCTTTAAAAGCACTTTTATTATTTAAACAAATATTATTTGATTTTAAAACCAATCTTTGGCAGTAAGTAAGAAATATAAAATCCATGAAAACAACTCTTTACATTTACAACAAATTGTATCCTTTTTTAAATCCAATATAAAAAATACATATAAATGTAAAAAAAAGTATGAGTATGCAAAACAAAAAGTTTATTATTTATTTTTGTTCTACTACTTTTCTTGAAGCATAAATATCATATATAAAATCCAATTATCCCTAAAGACCCATAAATAAATACAATAAATACTATATTTATTTATATGTTCAGTAAAATAAAGTGTATTGAAAACCGAAAGACATACCAAAAGGAAACGTAAAAGTGAAGAAAAACAATGTAAATGTAAATCGTGAAGATTATTTATATTTGAAGCATAAATTTGATATGAAAATTATACATATCGTTATCGTAGCTATATAGTAGAAAATTGTGTGTCAATTTAAAATTGTTACGTTTTTCTTATATAAATAAACACCCCATCTTGATGATAATGATGTTTTCACTCTAGTACATTGCCACTATAAAGGTGGTTATCATGGTTAAAATATCAAATCAATCTGTATGTAATTGACAGTATTTGACAAACTGTCAGCAGGACGGCATAAACGAAGGCCGCCTTTAGGTGTAATAACAGGAAGTCATAGTCCAACATTCAATTGTGTGACAATTGAAACCTTAACAATTTAACTAAACTATACTCGTTACACTGAGCTAGAGAACAGCCAACATTATAATCATCATCAACTTGTTGTGGGTCTTGCTTGTTAAATCGTTGAGGGTGGTACAATTAAGGTGTAAATACACTCTCTTGACTGATATTTGCTATTCGCACTTAAAGTTATACTAGAGGTTTATACTCAAGTACAAATAAATGCTATTATTGTTGACTGTTGATTCCATACAGCTAAATACGGAAACTACCGTTTCATCCTAATTGGACTTCCGTATCCGTATTATTATCGCTCTTAAATATATAGGTTTTTTATATTCTAGCCACCTTATTTTTCTTCTTTTTCTTGTTACTTTCAACACTATTTCTTCAAGTATCTTTTGATTTCTATTTTTTGTTTTTTTTTTGCATTTTGTATTTCATTCGGTGTTAGTATTAACACCATCCAACCAACAACCATTCATTTGTTCATTCATTCAACCAACAATAAGTAACACCAGGCTAAAGGTAGAAATTACATTATTAACACCAATGAGCACAAGTACCCGCTGCACATTGCCATTAATAACAACTAGAACAACAACAAAAACATATAATGGAATAGAAGAAAACAGAAGTAGTGAGAAAAATGGTGTAGAAGAAATAAAACCGGAACAATCTAAGACGTTCACAGTGCAGAATACTTAATACATTGTGGATTTCATTATGGTCATGTCAAGACATTTAGAGCATTATTTAATTGAAGTCAATTACACAGCAGGAGAAAACACTTTTATTCTAAAATTACATACACTGTCGAAATGGCACACACATACATACATATGTATGTAGTAGTATAGTCTACAACAGTGACCTCTGGGCTTATTAGGAGTATTAAATTTAAAATCTTCTACTGGATTAAATTAAAAGAAGTGGAAATAAGTTTTATATACTATAAAATTAGTTGAAATTTATTTTAAAAGTATGTAATTCTTGACTTGTTAAGTATTTAAAAGGATTATGCTTTAACAAAGGAGCATTTGAATTACAACATTGCAAATAGTGTTTACAAATTTCAGCCTTTTTATACCCTACACCACTTTAGTGGGGAGGGTATATTGGGCTTGTGCTGATGTTTGTAACGCACAATAATATTGGTCCTATACCAATCGACTTAGAATCATTTTCTGAGTCCGTCCGTCCGTCTGTCCGTCCATGTAAACCTTGTAATCAAACTACAGGTCGTAATTTTGTAGATACTTCAATGAAATTTGGTACATGATCTTCTATTGTCCCAGAGAAGCCTATTGAAAATGGTTAAGATCGGTCAATTATTTCACCTAGCCCCCATACAACTGAATCCCCGAATAGGGCTTGTAAACCCTGTAATCAAACTACAGGTCGCAATTTTGAAGATAATTCAATGAAATTTGGCACATGATCTTCTATGGTACCGGAGACGAATGCTATTGAAAATGGGTAACATCGGTGCATTATTTCACCTAGCCCCCATACAACTGAACCCGCCGAATAGGCCTTTTAAGTTCATAATTATGTTTAATATACACGTATCTCGACAAAAAGCTGTAGAACCAAGTTCTATACTAGCCTTAATGACCCTCATGAATTTTATAATTATAGGGCCTCATTTGACCCTAGCCCCTATAAAAAGCCCCTTCAAAATTTGACTTAAGTGTCCACAATTTTATTCAGCAATAAATGGCATAAGTATATCTAATGCAAGGTACAATTCAACTTCAATGCCTTATTATGAAAACTATTTTTATAACAGTTGTAGGATATTATATGGTCGGCCTCGCCCGACAATAAATTCTTACTTGTTTGGATTGTAATGCTTTTTTAGTTAATCATCAGATGGTTATGAATGTGTCCCTTATGTCAATGAGTTGTAGTCATTGTTTAAAAAGATGTCCCAATTAAAATGAATGTTTTACCTTCTTAATTTTCGTAATGTTGTAAGTAGTTTTGATAATTTTGGTCAATCGGTCGGGCATACAAGTTAGAAACGTTAAGTACAGAGAAATACATATGGGCATTTTCGTGTCAAGTGACCCAACTCAATCAATTTGGATGAAAATTGCACTAAGGTTAGTACAATTGGATAGTAGGCCAGACACAAATTTTCAAATAGGTCAAGAGCTGTCGGACTTAGAGGAGGTCGAAGTTCTTCATAGTTTCCTAAAATCCCTTTTTTTACTCAAATAAAATCTTTGTAGTGGGATATCTAAAATCTTGCGAGTGGGACATCTAGCAAAAAAAAATTCAATAGTAATAAGTAAGTATTGACCGGTAAGCTGTAGTTCGAGTGCATGAAGCCTTAAGTTGAAGAAACAGAAATTATTAAAGCTAATAATAATCGTAGCTGAGAGCCACAGTATTCAAGAAGAATTCAAATTAGTCTGGAAATGTAGTTACGATGAGTGGATCAGAGATGTTATGAACTAAATTTGGCCTGTTAATGATGATACGACTTGTATTATTATTATTGTGGTATTTGTATCCCTAAGTTCCAGAAGGGATTTGGAATGTCTTAAGGGAAGTTAGCAAAAACATTACTAGGATGAGCTTGAAGGGAAACACAAGGATCTTAAGAATATATGTATATCTGAAATATAGGATTGCCGAACAATAAAACTGCATTGTCCTTTAATCATAGGTAGGGCAGAATACTAGAATACTAATGTGACTACTTATTGGACCCTGTGGACTCAGCTACCAACAGCCCATTCTGCTATACATTTTTTAGATTTAAGTTGATTATTCTCAATTTAATCTAAAAAATTTCTAGAAAATTTAAGTATGATATTTCCATATTTAAAATAGGTACACATCGGGATTGATTACAAAATCGAGAACATAAACTGTGCATTGGTGCTTGAAGCATTAATTTGATTTCTAACATAGATATAATGAAATTGTGAGGACAATTTGATCCCAATAAGCATTAGTACGGGCTAAAATTGATAATATGGTAAACCGTACTTCTGACACAGTTCCGATTCAATTGAGTTCGGATTACTCAATTATATTTTAGAATATAGCATCAAACGTTTAAGCATACTGCCACTACTTATGGAGCGAAGTTTCTCTGAGGTATTCTTAATTTCTCACTGATTAAGATTGTAGACTTCAATATTGGGTCTTAGCGGTTCGTATCGCTATAATCTAATGTAGTCATTATCAAATAATAATAGATCTAGAAGAATGAGCTACAAATTTTAAAAAACTCTAAGATTTTTTGTAATTTTTATTGCAAATTTTGAAAATGCATTTTCCTCAATTCAAAGACTTGTGGTTTGTTTTTCAGTTTATTTCAAAATATAGCCAGTAACAAATGCAAAACCAATGTTTATCTACATATCTTTAAATAAGGGAAACTTTTCTGAGTTTTTATCAAATTTCTTCATATCAATGTAATTTGCTATTTGGATAATAAGTTTTTTACCAGAAACTAGATTAAAATGTAAAGTAGTCGTTTTACTCGAAACTATATTTTTTACAGGCATATAAGAGATATAATACAAAAATAAACAAAATGTCTAGAACTCTTAATAATTCTATATCGAGCCCTTTTCGCACAAAAGACGTAACCGACAAAAACTAAATTTTACAGGAGAGCATTTTTATAATTATCTTCGAAGTAGGACATAGCATTACTCCAAAACTCCGTTAATAAATATTATTACATCTAAAATATAAGATGCAGTTTGTTTCGATTTTATATTGACGCTATATCCGATTTTTTTGTCGCTTACGTCTTTTTTGCCGAGACAAATTTTTATGATATAAAAAATGTTGAGGCGGTTACGTCTAAATTCTCTGTCTAAAAAAATATTTTTTGGTGTACATCTTTATATAATTTGTATAAATCTGAAATTTAAGAGTGTAATAAATATTTTGTATAAGATTTTAAGATCATCCAGGGATGTCTGTATGTCAGTCTTTTTGTTGAAAACCGCACGCAGAGAAAAAACATGGTTGTGGTAACCATGTTCTAAGAGCAACATATTATGGTTAAAATTATGATTGTAGTCTTAACATAATATCGTTATTGTAACAAATTTAAAATATCATATTATGATTAAATACCGTTAAAATATTTCATCATAATATTTTTCTATTTATCATAATAATATTGTTATACATGATCATATTATGATCCAATGTGTTCAAAATTTAAAAATATGTATCGAAATCAAAATAAATTTTACTGAATCAGTAAAATTACAGTTTCTAAAAAAAGTAAAAAAATATATATATGAATAAAGATAACATACTTACAATACTTAACACACTTTGCAAATTTCAATTTGATTCACAAAAACATAACTACATTATTCTTTGCAAACTGAAATACTTATACATTTAATGCTATAAACCAAATGAGAATTATTTCAACTCATTTTATTGTCGCGTAAAAAAAACACACGAAAAAGTAATCTGTGTGAGCAAAAGTTGTTTTGTTGTTGTATTAATTTGTTGATGTATCAGCAGACATATAACAACATAACATATAATGATTATTTATAACAACATAACATACAATGGTTATATAACATAACATATTGTGGTTATTTGCAAGTTTAAATGGTTGTTAATAACAGAATATGTTTTGCTTGTTATCAGTATTTAGTTGTTGTAAAAATAATTATGATTCAGTGAATTATACTCAAATTTATAATTGCCTGGAACATGAAAATGTTTACAGTAACTAAAATATTGTTAAAATCTAATTAAAATAACAATTATATGTTTTTGAAAACAATATATTGTTACAGTAAACATGGGATAGTTGCAGTAACCATTTTGAACCATGTTTTTTCTCTGCGTGCGGATAAGTTATGAGCTAGAGTGATGAAATTCTCCAAAAATGCTTATTAATGACAAATATTCTTTTGTGTTAATAATGGGCAAAATCGGTTTTTGATTTCACTTAGCCCCTATACAAGTACCTCCCGGATTATAGTTAAAACATTAATAAATATGTTGTTTATGTAGCAATCGCTATAAAATTTTGCAGAAGTCGGTTATATATACCTGTAAATTATGTTGGGAAGTATGACAGATGTCAGGCAATATTTAACCCTAGCCTGCATATATAGACCCTGTAAGACAATGATTTTATGACCATAGCAGTCTTAAAATATCAGTATAGCAACGAAATTTGATGTATGATGATGTTTTAGGATAGTTTCCTATGCTACTCATACAGAAAATAAGTTTACAGTTAATAAATCTTTCAAAAATTAAGAAAGTATGATAGAATTCTACAAAAAAAATTGCTTTCAAAACTAATCGCGCATTTAAATTCTATAGACCTCGGTCCACAATTGACCTAATCCCTCATTAAAGGCCGTAATCTGAAAATCACCCTGATGTCTACATTAAAATCCATATATGGTAGTACAATTCGCCTTATATCGAATAAATAAGTAAATTCTGGGAGTATTGATTCATTAAGAGTCCATATACAGGTCTGCCTTCCGAAATCCACAAATTTACAACCAAATATAAGAGTTGGTTAAATGGTAATAATATAAATGCAATGTAAATAGTAATTAGAATGAACTAAATTCATAAAAAGTTATAGAAAATTATAAATTTTAGCACATAAATTGCAATGGCATAGTGATAATTACATGAATTTATTACAATTATACTCAGATATGTGGCATTTCATTCAGAAACAAATTTAATACGTAAATTTGTTCAAAAATTTTCTATAAATTTAATATATTTTAAAAGAAAATTTAGACGTAACCGACACTTTGCTGTTACAAAATTCATAAATAGAAAATTAATGTGTACATACGTCTTTTTTCTTTTTCTTGTAAAGTTGAAAAAATTGGATCTATAGCTACGAAATTTTTAGAGATGATGCTAATGGACCTAAATTATCGATTTCTATCAAAAAACGAAAATCGAAAATCAAGTCGCTTACGTCCATTTTGCAAAAAGGACTCGATATTATATATTTATTAGCTAAATGTGTCACCAATTTACACAAACATAGTCTGCTATCAAGTAATTTTGTTAAAAGGTAATATGCAAAAATAACAAACACATAATGACTAATAGTCAAATGGCTTAAAACTAAAAACAAACTTTATACATTAACAGGTAGTTCCCTATGATAAAAAAAAACGATATGAACTACATATAAAAAACGCAAAATCAAATCCATCAAATTAATTGGTTTGGTTAGATAGATAAGACAAATTTCGATAATAGTAACAGAGAAAAATGCTTTCGATATAAAGCTCACTGAAAAAATATAAAACTGATTTAGTTTTCAGCTGAAAACATACGACAAAGTACTAGCTATCTACGGTAAAAAATGAAAACCTACATTTTGGTAACTTTAGTGGCAGCAGCTTTATGCCTGCAAGGAGCCCAAACAGCAGGTTAGTTGGAAGTTAAAAATTATTTAATAAATATTATTTATTACTTATACTTTTACTCAGCATTGTATGCTGAGGATGGTAATGTATCAATCAGCACCATCGATTTTGGCACAGCCTTGAAAATGTACTACACTGCCTTTCAAAAAATAATGCCTTGTGGTTTTCCTCCCCTCAAAATACCTGTCTTGGCACCCTTCTCTATGGATTACTATTCCTTCAATCTAACCAATGGCTACTACAAGTAAGTGTTTTCTAAGATTTATTTACGTTTTATTTGAAAAATCAAACAATTGTTTTAATTCATAGAATTAGTGGCAACGTTTCCAATTTGGTGGTGACCGGTTTGAATAACTTCCGTGTGTTGGGTGGCAACTTCAATACCACCACCAATCGCACCTCCTTTGATTTAATCTTCCCCGAAGTTCAAGGTTTGGGTGAATATGAAATGGATGCCATGGCTTATTTGGCCGGTTTCCCTGCCCAAATGGCTGGTAAAGGTTTATTAAATGTCAAAATCGTTGACTTCCGTATGGTGGGTGAGTTTGCCCTAACACCCAGTTTGGAAAATCCCAACAGTTTAAGTGTTTCTGATTTCAATTTACACTTCTATGTGGGCAATGTCATCAATAACAATTGGAACACTTTGTGGGACATATCATTCAATAATTTTGTCAATAAATTTGGCAGTGAATTGACTTTGATGTGGGCTCAACAGATACAAGTGCAAGTAGATGAAATCTATGCCCAACTTTTATTGCCCAACATCAATGGCATGTTGAATGATGTGTCGATGTCAAAATTAATTGAATTCTTTGTTTCACAAAGTATGGAATTCGATATGGCTAATTGTACTTTGGATTAAAGTCTCAATGAGTGAAGAAGTATTTAATAAATAGCACATTTAAACGAAATAAAATTCTGATTGTTTTTAGTCGTTTAACAAAATAAAAATAGAAAAACAAAATCTAAACAAACCTCTCTCGAGATTCCTATTGTTTTGTCAAATGGGAATTGGCTTGATAAGGTATTATGTTTTGCCAAAAACAAAGGGTAAAATAACCGGAAACAAAAGACATCCGGTGTTTTTTTTTTTTCAAGCAGCTAAAGCAGACGAAATAAAGTCTCTTAAAATTGGCCACCCATGGTTGGTGAGGAAATGGACGAGAGAGAGAGAGCTCTGTGTGTGTATATATAAAAGCCGCAACTTATTACAAATGAGTGATGTTTAAGTGATTCAAGGTGATGTGAAAGGAAACTCTTAAATATGGCTCTTAATATAATTTTGCTAAAAAATTCAAGGTGGTAGAGAAATAAACTTTATTCTACCATGAAGCTAAGAAACTGTTTAAAGTTCCAGTCACCCATTAATGTGCAAATTTCTCACTTTACCATTTCTATCACTTAACATGCACCACACATTAGTTTCATTACATTATGACCACACATACATACAATATGATAGTGTTCATCTCACAACACTGTTGCTGGTTTCCACTTTAACTACGAAACAACAAGAACAACCCAAATAAAACCCCAACAACATCTGTAACAATAACGAGAGTTCGTCAAGTTCTTCCGGTTTGTTTTCCCCGTTTACTTGCGTTTCATTTGTATCCTTCTTGTTTTGTTTGTGTTTTTTTAAATTTTTTCTTCTTTTGTTGTTTTAAATATTCCAAAGGAAAGAACGCTCTTAAGCTGTAGCGGAAATGAGGACTTTATGTTATTACTATCCATGTATTTGGGGTCTGTGTATGTTGTAGTAATAATCCAGTAGTTCAACAAGAAGTCACTGTATACCTTTGGACAGTAATTATCTCAAAAATTTGTCTACTTGTAATATACAGTATTCGTAATAATGCAAGAAGTCAGTCGTTACTTTAAAGTTCCCTAGTAATCTAGCGTTAGGACAATTGTCACTTTAGAGTCCTTTAGTAAACGAGATCATTTATTATCGAGGCATGTATGTATATAACTAGGAATAACCGAAAATGTTAGATTAAATTTTTAGTTTAGGACCATCACATCGAACTGCTGGGATATACATACATATGTATGTAAACAAATGCGAGTTTTGACAAAAACATATTCTGATAAATACAAATATATAAATGTAGTACATTGTACGGACATTGTATTTTTATTATTGTCTCAATTTTGCGGCATTTAATAGTAAAGAAAATATATTTTAATTTTTGTCATCTTTAAAAAAGAAAAAATTGTAAAAAAATGTTTTGTGCATTTAACTTTAAAAATTAATATTTCTGGCAATGTTATTAATAACCCATATAACATAATGCATTTTTGGAATAGATGTATGTCAATTTTAAGAAATTAGTGCTTAAAAATAATAATAATTTTAGCAATAATTTAGTCAATTCTATCAAATCTCTATGGGTGAACAAAACTACATTAATACAGTTTCGCGAATGTCGAATTATTTTGAATGGAAAGGGCAAAGACAAAAAAAGAAAAGGGCCGCAGACTTTTACTTCTTTCGCAACATCGTTTTGTTAATTCGCATCAGAAGTTGGTTCGATTCAACTCAACTCTTATTCGTTGGTAATCGAATTATATGCTGTATCGATGTATAAATCCTTTTTGTTTGACATAAACGGACCACTAGTAGTCTTCTTGAGTCTACTGGCTCTTTAACTTAACATAATTAGGGTCAAAGGTCAATAATTTAAAAGGAATGTTCGATGTAATTTAATTGTTTAATTAAAATTAGATTTTTAACAAAGAGTTAAATTCTTTATTAAAATTTCAGTTTATGACCGACCATATGATACCCTACACCTGTATGTTAAATATGGGATTTTTCAACAATAAAGCATTTGTTTCTACAAGGTAAACACTACGTAAGGTAAATGTGGACCTATTCTTATAAATTTTGGCAGAGGAAACTATATATACATACATATTCATCGTATATAGGGGAGTTTGTATGGAGGCTGGGGTCAAAAGAGGCTCGGCCATTACGAAAATCAGCAGTATCATTTAAACTTTTATAAAACTAAGTTTTGCCGATTTTTTGTTGAAATACTAGAACAATAAACATAAGTATGAGCTCAAAAGCCCTATTCGGGGGAAATCGTTGTATGGGGGCTATGCGAAATAATGGACCGATTTTAATAGGCTTTCAATAGGCTTCATTTTTGAAACAAAAGAAGCTAAATTTCATCAAATTATCTTGGAAATTGCGAACATTGTATGAAAGCTATGGCCAATTATGGGTCAATCGGGGAAAAAAAAATTACGGAAATAGAGAGAAATTTATATAAAACGATCCGAAAGTGATTAAAGTTAAAGTTTTTATGAACATTTTAAAATTTGATTTTGAATAAGAAAATTTAAAAATATACATATATAATATAAATCATCTACTTAAAGAAACTTAATAAAATTTTCCATCCCTGACTTATATATTACTGTGTGTTTCCGATAGCAAAAATGGGAAAAGGAAACTACAAAAGATACGCACAGTTGTATTCGACACAAAGAGGAAATAAAAATAACTCAATGTATATTGTAAGGGTTTACAAATCGGCTAAAGTTAAGAAAACATTTTTTCTTACATAGAAATGAAATGTGTCTTTGCTATATAAATTTAAGTTTTAAAAAGAAATTTGAAATATTTGCCTACAATAAAATGATTTTATTAAAATCATTTTTTCATTGTTATTTAAAAATATCAATAATTAAAAATACATAAAAAATATTTACATTTCCTTCTTACCTTTTCCTTCCTTAATACTGGAACTTTCATTGAATATTAATTTTCAAATAGAAACAGCCGTTAAATTTCTAAAACACAACACTATTTACATATTTTCTTTACTTATTTCCAATTTTTTTTTACTATACATAAACTACACTTATTGCATCAAAAAAACAACAACAAGAGAAGGAGTAGTAGAATGAGCTTTTATCTTAGCTTCTTTTTTTAATAAACATACCAATTAACACATGCATACATATATAAAAACACACATCTGTACGTATGTTTGTAAATATGTATAACACTGCACTTAAATTTCATTTTTTGCAACAGGCCATAAATACTCCTTACTCTTGCTCTTTTGTATTTACTAATCATAACAAATAACAACAAACACTTGCCTAAAAGAGAAGTAGAAGACTTTTTTACTAATCATAACAAACAAAACACTTTCATAAAGGAGGAGGAGTAGGGAAACATTTTTTCTTTTTTTTTTGTTAAACAACTGCACATACAAACAAACACATATGATGGATGATATGACACTTTTCTCCCATTGGATTTAATTTATTAAACAGGCCATATAACTCCTCCTTTTAATGAATGCATTTATTTAATAACACTTATTAATTTTTTACAATAATTTTTTAATTTTATGAATATTTAATAACAAATTTCACTAAAAACCAACACCGGCCGACACCAAATTGAGACACGGAGTCTTCGTGAAACAAAACGAATGCGTGAAAAACTTAGAGAATACATAACTTTTGATTATTTAAACACTTGAAATTTATGCACTATACATTTATTAACAGTTTTAGTAAACTTTTATTAAAATTGATTTGCTTTATAATGTTTTATGTTAATTTTCCTACACCGTTTGTCACTTTATTAAACGATCCCGCTATTTATTTAACTAAAACTAACGTATGAAACGATTGAATAAAAGTAATGTCAACTGTATGGGACAATAATAAACGCTTTAATGAAACTAACTTTAAAAAGTCTACTTCTACGACTTTTTAAAGTTGTTGGCAATGTTGCAAATGGTTTTTATTGTTGTATAAAAACAAAAATCATAGATTATTATATATTTTTAAAAATGTTTTGTAAATTAATATACTAATAACGACTGATTGTTTTTAAAGAAAGTTTATAAACAAAACGTAAAGCTATGTATACACGGTTGTTAGATCTTACAACGTTGGCAGTAAAATGTGCAGAAAATGTCTAACAACGGTGTCAATTTACAAATTTTATCTTGCAATATTGTCAGTAATGCTTTTTCTGACAACGTTGCAAAAGAACAATTGCAAGTTCACACAATTGTTGGACATTTTCTGCACATTTTACTGACAACGTTGTAAGATCTGACAACTGTGTATCAGAGCTTTAATTCATTTTCTATTTATGGATTTTGAAACAGCAAGGTTACGGTTACGTCTTAATTTTCTTTTATACAAAATTATAAGTTCGAATAATCGAACAATCGACTTTTTGTCGAAAAGAGTCGAAAAGTCGAAGTCGACTATTTTGTTCCAAAAAAGTCGATAACTCGACTATCATCTGTGAAAAAAGTCGAAAAGTCGACTTTGTTAATAAATGTCGAAAAAAATCGAAAAGTCTGAAAGTCGGAAAGTCCAAAAGTCGAAAAAAGTCGATAAGTCGATAAGTCGAAAAGTCGAAAGTCGTAAAAAGTCGAAAAGTCGAAAAAAGTCGAAAAGTCGGAAAAAGTCGAAAAAAATCGGAAAAAGTCGAAAAGTCGGAAAAGGTCAAAAACTCGAAAATTGTAGAAAAAAGTCAAAAATAGTCGGAAATTTTAAAAAATTGGAAATAAAGTCAAAAACTCTAA
Organism: Lucilia sericata; assembly: GCF_015586225.1. Classification (NCBI taxonomy): domain Eukaryota; kingdom Metazoa; phylum Arthropoda; class Insecta; order Diptera; family Calliphoridae; genus Lucilia; species Lucilia sericata. The sequence goes on from NW_023994760.1 coordinate 179,171, forward strand.
AATAGTCGGAAAAACTCGAAAAAAAGTCAAAAAACAAAAAAAAATCGAAAGAAGTCGAAAATAGCCAAAAAGTCGAAAAAAATCGAAAAGTCGAAAAGTCAAAAAAAGTCGAAAAGTCTTAAAAAGTCGAAAAGTCGACTATTTATAAAATACTTATAGTCGAAAAGTCGACTTTTAATTAAATGAAAGAAGTCGAAAAATCTACTTTTCATAAAATACAAAAAGTCGAAAAGTCGACTTTTAACTGAATGAAAAAAGTTGAAAAGTCGAAAAGTCGACTTTTCGTTTCAACTATAGAACCCTACCACAGATAACACGATATCGATAACTTTTTGTCAACTAACGAAAGTTATACCCCGTTCACACGGGAAAATAATGTAATAAACGTATTTTTGTATCATAAACATACAAATATTCTAAAAAATTACAAAATAATGAATGAAAAAAAAACAACATGGAGCTGAACTGTCAAAATGAATTACGAATGTGTAGAAGTGGGTTAATTGGCTATTGTCATTCAGAGGCCGAATTAAGTAAATCAACTGCTCCGTGTGAACTTGTTATTACCGTTCATAATACCAAGTGCAACATAATCGATTGATTTCTGCAAAATTTTATCACGATTGCTAAATAAATAATATTTTTCAACAAACTGATTAATATACGGACATTGCTAGATCATACAAAAATCTTATAAGGACCCACGAAAAATATGTATTACCTTCTTAAATTTCAGATATAAACAAATTAAATAATGATATACACCAAAAATAATTTTTTAATCGGAAAATTTAGACGTAACCAACTCAACATTGTTTATATCATCAAACTTTGTAGCGGCAAAAAGGAAGTAAGCGACAAAAAAATTAGATATAGTGTAAATATAAAATCGAAACAAACTGCATTATATTTCTTGGATATAACAATATTTATTGACGGAGTTTTACATTAATGCTATGTCTTACTTCGAATATAATAAAAAACTGCTCGACATATTCCTCAAAATATTAAATTTTGAACTGGATATGAAATATTTAAAGAAAACATTTAAGTATTTCCTTACGAGATAAAATTTTAGTTTGACTTTTCCAATGTAATAATAAAATATTTATTTTTTAGCAAAAAAATTATTTTAACGTTATGAAATGATCTAAGTCGACTTTTTGTATATTTTAAAAGTTGTTTTTTTCGTCGGGTTGTTTTCTTTATGTGCGTGTTTTTTTGACATTGTTCTTTTTAGAAAAGTCGACTATTCGGATTTTCGGATTTTGTGTTTTATGAATAGTCGACTTTTCAAACTTTTATTTAGAACTTTTTCCGAAAGAAAACAAATATTTCAATGTAATTTCACAACAAGCCTAAATATGAAGAATATTGAGATGATTTTTTATATATTTTTTTAATAAAATAAAAATTATTTACAGTAACTTAATTCAAGCCGCTGAAAAAAAAAACTTAATATTTTCGACTACGTTTTTTATCTTTTTTCGATTTGTAATTGCATAATTGATTCTTCGACTTTTTTCTTGCAAGACAATCGACTTATCGACATAAGAGACAAAAGTAAATTTTTTAGGGTTATATAAATCGACTAAGGTCGACAAAAAAAAAAAAACACATTATCAACATTGAAAAATTTGTTTTGATGGCTAATCAAAGTGTTGTGTTTCTAATAGGGATGCCAAACGGGACTGGCTTTTACAAATCCCGGGATTCGGGATTTTGAAAATTGCAATCCCGGGATCCCGGGATATTTCGGGATCCCGGGATTTTTCGGGATCCCGGGATTTTTCGGGATTTCGGGATTTTACGGGATTTCGGGATTACATAAATTTAATTATTTTATACATGAAAATCTGAAATCTTCATGTTTGTGAAGAAAATTGTTTAATCTTGTGAAAATTAATCGACAGAAGATAAATTATTTATTTTTCATAAAAAATTTGTTGAATTTTACCTTAATTCCGATGTATTTAAGCAATTTATTGATGAAAAACTAAATTTCTAAAAGAGGCTTTATATGGGAGCTAGGGTCAAATATGGGCCGATCCTCAAACATTTGGGAAGAGGCATGTAATTTTATATAAAGGTTAGTTATGCTGAATGTCATCGCGATACTAATGGTTATAAGTAAATTTTTGGACGTTTAAGATATTTTTTAATGGGGGCTAATGTCAAACGACGACTCAGAAAGCGATTCTGATTCGATCGGTATACTTTAAGGTGGGTGTAGGACCAATAGGTTATAATAAATATAACGTTCAATCCTTCGAATATCAGGTTAGATCATAAATGAACCTTTTCTTTGAAACATGTTATCTACATTCAGAACAATTTAATTTACCTTTACTGTTATCACTCAGATTTATAGAAAGCATTCCAGCAAAATTAAAACGAAGTACTTCCAAAAGTATACCATTTATCACCACTTTAAAAGTAGCACTAAGTGAATTTTTTAACCTTCTGAGGAAGTGATGTTTAAAGACTTCCGAAGATTGGAAAATAATTATATTTTTTCAAAGCTGAAGATATTTTTTTTGTTCTTACATTCTTGGGAGATAAAACATTTTACTTTTCGGCTTCTGTTTTATTATATGTATCTATTACCCTTTATAGTTTTAAAATTATTTAAGGCAAATTAGTTGTATTCTATAATAATACAATTTCACTTTCGAATAACTTGCAAAAAATTATCATAAAAATTACTTCTTGAGAATGACTTCAGAAGTAGTAAATTTGGAATCAAATAAAAAGGACATCCCTCCTATGACAAGCCTGTGTTAAAATCATCACTTCTTCAGTTATTTTTCAGTACTTCCATGGAGTAAATTCTACTTCTTTTTCGCTTCTTTGGAAGTTCTTTTTTTGCTGGGTTGTAAAGCAAAACATCTAGATATCATTTAAAAATTTATTTTATATTTGACTGTGCCGAAATAAAATAAATAAATATTCCGGTATGTGATGGAATTCGAACAATTTGAAATCAATAGATTTGAAAAGGTATGATTAATTTCAATCGAGGAATGGTTTATTATTTCAAAATACTACGCAGACAACAAAATACTTTCCATTTAAGAGAATCAATTTAAAAAATATGATAATTTGTATGAAAAGCCGCAGAAATTGAATATTACACAATTTTTGTATTATTTTTGTAGATTCAAATCGATTCTATTTTAAAAATGAATCTCATTAAATAGCTGATTGGTCAATACATTAATATTAGCATCAAATTGGTTTTCAGAGGAGGTGCTTTTAGGATTTCTTGTGTTAATTTTGGTCCAAATTTATGTCTACTATAGACAAAGAATGTGTATACTTTTTGGGTCTACGACGAAATGAAAAAATAAATTTGTATGTACTATATTTGGTATCATACCACTTTAAAAAATAAAAGGTTCAAAATGTACAAGAATAGCTGTGCTGAATAAGTCAAAAATAAACAAAGATCGTAATTTTGAAGCGAATTGAATGAAATTATGGCTCAAAAAAGAATTAAAAAAATTTTTTAGTAATAAATCCCGGGATTCATTTTGAAAAATCCCGGGATTCGGGATATCCTAATCCCGAAAAAATCCCGGGATTTATTTTGCAAATCCCGGGATTCGGGATTTTCTAATCCCGAAAAATCCCGGGATTTTCGGGATCGGGATTTCGGGATTGGCATCCCTAGTTTCTAATAACAAATATAAAGGAAGAAAATAATAGCTAAATAACTAACCACGAATTGTACATAAATATTTTAAGTAGAAATGGAAATAATAAGAAATAGAATAAATACAAAATTTGAAAATTATAATTATGTTAGTTTTATCTTTATTTACTTTGTTATTTTTATATAATAAAAATTCTTAAAAACATAAATAAATCTAAAATAAAATAAATTCTGGAAATAAAAAACAACAATTTCTTATAATCAACTATGTTATTTATTAATTTGTTACTTGTTGTTGTTGCTGTTATTTACTTTATTTATTTTTTGTATTTTTTGGTATGCTAAATTATGCATTTCAATGAAATCGTTAGAGAATGTTTGTATGAACCATGTTTATTTATAAATATTGTATATTTTTTATTTTTAATTATTTAAAATGTTTTATTTTTGTTATTATTTTGTGAATAAAGCTGTTTTTCTTTTTTTGTTAATTGCAAAAAATTGTCTTAACTATGCTATGCTGGTGATTTTCTTTAACTTGTTTTTCCTTATGTTTTGCTTTAATTTTTAGTTTTAATGTTTTTTATTGGTTTATAAACTATTTTTTTATTTAGTTTTTGTTAAAATTTTAAATACATACATATACAATTACATAGTTTTACATATAAAATATTTAATATCTGTTTCTTGCTTTTTTATGATTTCTTTATATTTGTAAATGCTAACAATACTTGTTTTTATATTGTTTTATTATAAGGTTTAATTATTTTTTTTATATTTTCTTTAACATCATACAAAATAATAAATAAAAAATATTTATTTTTGTTTAACATTTTCTTTTTTTGTATTTTTTGTATAAAGGTGGTGGATATTTTTGTACGGTTTGACGAAAAAATTAATAAATTGGAATTTTTAATTAAAATAGAGATTAAACACTTTATTTATTTTATTTTTAAATTATAAATATGTTATTCATTATTGAAGCAATAGGTACTTTATAATTTTTTTATTTCAGCAGTTATTTTTACTTAATTTGAGGGTTTGCTTTAAAATCTTGGTAATTTGTTTAAATTATTTGGTGTTTTACAAGTCTTTGATGTTAATGTTTCACGTTAACCCTCGTTATTATTTGTTTCAAAATTGTTTTTAAATTAATAATATTTTGTGTTTGTTGCATTGTTATGGCAAAGTAGATATTATTTCAGAAATGTTTTGGCTTCTTTGAGGGATTATGCTGGGTAGTTTTATATCAAATTAAAGACATAAAATTAAATTTTCTGCAATTCACATTTCAATTTAATATGACATTTTATAGCCGATATTTCATTTTTATCTGCGTTTTGAAAGACGTTCCAAGAGCTCGTCCAATACTTATTGTTGCCATTTTGTCTAAATATGTTCCTTCCTGTTAAATTCCTTCAACTTTCTCGTTATATTAATATTGTAGTATACTGCCAAAAAGTCCTGTGGTCCATGAAAATTTATTTTATAAAATCAAACGATTTAAGAAAACTCGTCCTTCTGTTAAACTTGCGAGCTTAAAAAATCGTCCGGTCATAAATATTTTAATAATAATGTAGTTAAATTAAAAATTACATTTTTATGATTTTAAGTTCTAAGTTTAAATCTAGATCTGAACTAGAACTGAACTAGAACTAGAACTAGAACTAGAAGAACTAGAACTGAACTAGAACTGAACTAGAACTGAACTAGAACTGAACTAGAACTGAACTAGAACTGAACTAGAACTAGAACTGAACTAGAACTGAACTAGAACTGAACTAGAACTGAACTAGAACTGAACTAGAACTGAACTAGAACTGAACTAGAACTGAACTAGAACTGAACTAGAACTGAACTAGAACTGAACTAGAACTGAACTAGAACTGAACTAAACTGAACTAGAACTGAACTAGAACTGAACTAGAACTGAACTAGAACTGAACTAGAACTGAACTAGAACTGAACTAGAACTGAACTAGAACTGAACTAGAACTGAACTAGAACTGAACTAGAACTGAACTAGAACTGAACTAGAACTGAACTAGAACTGAACTAGAACTGAACTAAACTGAACTAGAACTGAACTGAACTAGAAACTGAACTAGAACTGAACTAGAACTGAACTAGAACTGAACTAGAACTGAACTAGAACTGAACTAGAAACTGAACTAGAACTGAACTAGAACTGAACTAGAACTGAACTAGAACTGAACTAGAACTGAACTAGAACTGAACTAGAAACGAACTAGAACTGAACTAGAACTGAACTAGAACTGAACTAGAACTGACTAGAACTGAACTAGAACTGAACTAGAAACTGAACTAGAAACTGAACTAGAACTGAACTAGACACTGAACTAGAACTGAACTAGAACTGACTGAACTGAACTAGAACTGAACTAGAACTGAACTAGAACTGAACTAGAACTGAACTAGAACTGAACTAGAACTGAACTAGAACTGAACTAGAACTGAACTAGAACTGAACTAGAACTGAACTAGAACTGAACTAGAACTGAACTAGAACTGAACTAGAACTGAACTAGAACTGAACTAGAACTGAACTAGAACTGAACTAGAACTGAACTAGAACTGAACTAGAACTGAACTAGAACTGAACTAGAACTGAACTAGAACTGAACTAGAACTGAACTAGAACTGAACTAGAACTGAACTAGAACTGAACTAGAACTGAACTAGAACTGAAATAGAACTGAACTAGAACTGAACTAGAACTGAACTAGAACTGAACTAGAACTGAACTAGAACTGAACTAGAACTGAACTAGAACTGAACTAGAACTGAACTAGAACTGAACTAGAACTGAACTAGAACTGAACTAGAACTAACTAGAACTGAACTAGAACTGAAACTAGAACTGAACTAGAACTGAACTAGAACTGAACTAGAACTGAACTAACTAGAACTGAACTAGAACTGAACTAGAACTGAACTAGAACTGAACTAGAACTGAACTAGAACTGAACTAGAACTGAACTAGAACTGAACTAGAACTGAACTAGAACTGAACTAGAACTGAACTAGAACTGAACTAGAACTGAACTAGAACTGAACTAGAACTGAACTAGACTGAACTAGAAACTAGAACTGAACTAGAACTGAACTAGAACTGAACTAGAACTGAACTAGAACTGAACTAGAACTAGAACTAGAACTAAACTGAACTAGAACTGAACTAGAACTGAACTAGAACTGAACTAGAACTGAACTAGAACTGAACTAGAACTGAACTAGAACTGAACTAGAACTAAACTAGAACTGAACTAGAACTGAACTAGAACTGAACTAGAACTGAACTAGAACTGAACTAGAACTGAACTATAATTGAAATAGATCTAATAAAGTGAGTATATTTATGTAATAGTTTCAAAAAGTATTATAAAATATGAAAAATAAAATATCGTTTAATTCTTAATTTAATCTTGTTCAACATTTCTCAAAAAATTTCAACAGTCAATAGAGAGAATATAATATTTTGTAAATAGTTTCTGCAATAACTAACAATTTTTTTTGATAAAAAAAATAAAAACACTTAAAAAGCCTATAAAAAAGCAATAAATTCTTAGAAGTAAAACAATAAAAATATCTAAACCATTTTAGAATTAGCATACTACAAAAATTAGCAAATATTTGGTCGATTTCAAAAATCTTATTAAATGTTAAAAAAAAAATTAAAAGAAAATAACATTGAGTCAATTTAATGTTGAATAGCATGTGATAGTAATTAAATATGTAAACATTTATAAAAAATAAGAAGAAAATGATTTCTTTTGTTTTTTTATTAAGCTAAATATAAATTTCGAAATAATTTCCAATGATGATAATCATAATCATATTCATAAGACTAACATGTATTTTAATAATAATTTCAATTTAGTTGCTCTAAACAAAGAAAAAGGAAACTACTTACATTACTAAATTATTTTTTTTATGTTTTTATTGATATAAATATTTATTTACTTTTTTATTTTTGCAAAATTTCCATGTAATAGTTTAGGTATAGTTTTAAAGCGTATAAAGGTTAAGGATTTTTTTATTTTTCGTTTTACTTCAAATTTTGAACCCATTTAAGTGCTTACGTTTTAAGGGGAGTGCCAATGTGAGGAATAGTTGGAGTAATGGTGTTAAGTTTAAGTTATAGTGTTTTGCATTTTTAAGTGTTTTTTTCTAATTCTTATTGATTTTAGATTAAAATTGCTTTCCATTTTTGGCTTGTCTTCTTGCGCTAAGAAGTAGTAGTCGAATTCTTTAATAATAGAAATAAAACATAAGTATTTGTGTTTGTATGTTATAAAAAACAGTGTAGTATTTATTTTGTGTAATTGTGGTGAGTTTTTCTTTTAATGTAATTATATAATTATAGTGTAAATACAAAAAATTTGAGATTTATTTCATTAGTTGAATGTACAAAAAGTTAAATGATCATTAATACGTATAACAATTGAAAATTCAAAAAAAAATCAATTGCTTTGTTATTGGTGATAATTATTTTACTAAATGAATTTCTTTTAAGTTATGTAAAAAGTATTGATGTTTGTATTGTACAAATATATGTGGTTTATGTAATAAATACAAATATGTTTATTAAAGCTTTTAAGTAAAAACTGACTGAGAATTAATAATTAATTTTAATTTTTTAATTGTAATAAACATTGGTAAGTATTATATATAATAATTTTAAGAAAATGCAATATTGATGGAATAATTAATCAAAATTATCCTTTCGTATTTACCCTGTTCATCCCGATTTCAACTAGATGTTTTCAATTCCGACGTTATTAAGTCTCTTCTTTAAATCTTAATTCACAAAAATTTTAAGTTTTTAAAATCTTTGTAGCTTCGTCTTCCTAAATTTGATTCTCAGACATTTGAATTTCAGAACTATAACAGAATTGAACTAGAACTGAACTAGAACTGACTAGACTACTAGAACTGAACTAGAACTGAACTAGAACTGAACTAGAACTGAACTAGAACTGAACTAGAACTGAACTAGAACTGAACTAGAACTGAACTAGAACTGAACTATGAACTAGAACTGAACTAGAACTGAACTAGAACTGAACTAGAACTGAACTAGAACTGAACTAGAACTGAACTAGAACTGAACTAGAACTGAACTAGAACTGAACTAGAACTGAACTAGAACTGAACTAGAACTGAACTAGAACTGAACTAGAACTGAACTAGAACTGAACTAGAACTGAACTAGAACTGAACTAGAACTGAACTAGAACTGAACTAGAACTGAACTAGAACTGAACTAGAACTGAACTAGAACTGAACTAGAACTGAACTAGAACTGAACTAGAACTGAACTAGAACTGAACTAGAACTGAACTAGAACTGAACTAGAACTGAACTAGAACTGAACTAGAACTGAACTAGAACTGAACTAGAACTGAACTAGAACTGAACTAGAACTGAACTAGAACTGAACTAGAACTGAACTAGAACTGAACTAGAACTGAACTAGAACTGAACTAGAACTGAACTAGAACTGAACTAGAACTGAACTAGAACTGACTAGAACTAGAACTGAACTAGAACTGAACTAGAACTGAACTAGAACTGAACTAGAACTGAACTAGAACTAAACTAGAACTGAACTAGAACTGAACTAGAACTGAACTAGAACTGAACTAGAACTGAACTAGAACTGAACTAGAACTGAACTAGAACTGAACTAGAACTGAACTAGAACTGAACTAGAACTGAACTAGAACTGAACTAGAACTGAACTAGAACTGAACTAGAACTGAACTAGAACTGAACTAGAACTGAACTAGAACTGAACTAGAACTGAACTAGAACTGAACTAGAACTGAACTAGAACTGAACTAAACTGAACTAGAACTGAACTAGAACTGAACTAGAACTGAACTAGAACTGAACTAGAACTGAACTAGAACTGAACTAGAACTGAACTAGAACTGAACTAGAACTGAACTAGAACTGAACTAGAACTGAACTAGAACTGAACTAGAACTGAACAAGAACTGAACTAGAACTGAACTAGAACTGAACTAGAACTGAACTAGAACTGAACTAGAACTGAACTAGAACTGAACTAGAACTGAACTAGAACTGAACTAGAACTGAACTAGAACTGAACTAGAACTGAACTAGAACTGAACTAGAACTGAACTAGAACTGAACTAGAACTGAACTAGAACTGAACTAGAACTGAACTAGAACTGTGCTAGAACTGAACTAGATCTAAACTAGAACTGCACAAGAATTTTATACATATTCAATTGATTAACTTTCTTACGGAACCTTCCGGAAAATTGTGTACACATGAAAAGAAACCTTAAATTATCATAAAAAAAATTCTCATCTTTTTAAAAATCTATCAAAATGTCTTAAAATTGTGTTCCATAAAAATAAAACATATTGAATTTTTTGGTTTTATGTAGTTTTGTATTAAAAGTGTATTCGTGAATTAATGTATTTTTCAAAATAGTGTAAGTGATTTGTATAATTGTTTTTTAAGTGTGTGTGTTCGACTATAAATGTGCATAAAAAAAATTTTAATAAAGTTTTGTGTTTTAAAAACCAGCCTAAACAAAGAAGAATTGCAATAAATTAAAATAAATCTCAAAAACAAACCTTTAAGGATAATAAAACTAAACTTCAAGCCATTTAAATATTAAAATTAAAAAGTATTCTTTACCAGTTTATAATATATAAATTATAATTTAATAATTTAACAAACAGTTTACTTATTGCAATTCATCCTCTGGTTCAGCGTTAAATATTTCTTTTAATATAACATTATTATTACATGTATATGTTTATAAAACAAACAAAAGGAAGAAAACAAATAAAAAAGAATATAATAGAATAGAAGAGTATAGTAGTAGTAGTTAGAGATAGAAGTTAAATTATAAGTTACAACTTAAATTCTAGACACATACAATATATATTGTTTTAGTTATTCCTTTCTTTTTGTTTTGTTTAATATTTAAATATATATATAGAGTATAAACATAAATACACAGATAAAGACATACATACTACTATGGTCATTATCATAATCATATATTAATCATAATAATCTTCAGTTTTTTTTTCTTCATCTTCTTTAACATCATTATCAACATCGTCATCTTCGTCGTCAATTTCGTTAACATCAAGACATTTGTTCAATATCTTTTATCATCAATATTATTGTTTTTTGTTTTTAGTTTTGTGATTTTGTTGTTATAATTATTATAAACATAATTAACTTAATAACTAAATATACATCCATTAGAATTTTTTGCCCTTTTTCAATATTTAACTTTTCTTTCGTTACAATTTCAATTACTTGCTTTAATAGAAACTCAAAACCGACCCTTACAAATGGATTTTAATTTAAAAAAATGTTAAAACAAAAACACCTTTAATTTCTTTAAACATTGTACACATACATATGTATATAATTAAATAAAAAATGATAAATATGAAAACTATTATTCAATGTTGTGCTAAATACAATATCCAAACAATCGATGATAATTTTGTAGTTTTATAAATTTTTCTCTTTTGTTTTTGTTCAGCTAAAAAATGGCATCTTGGAAAAAAAACATTTAAGCTTCTGTTTCAGCACCTTTTAATCGTAGACGGGCAAAATCTTCAAATATAATATCATCGTCCTGGGCATCATCGTCATCTAGCTGTATGAGATTTGTAGTTGGTACCTCTTGGACGACAGCGGTAGAGGAATTCGAATTGGCATCATCGTTGGCCACCACCACCAACTGATTATCGCGTATACTTTGTCGTGGTGATTTGTCGCTTAACAAAGGATTCTCCTCCTCTTCGGGCTTGGGATGCATAAGAGTAAATGGCAATTCGGCCACCAAGTCACCACCCAACAAGGGGCCACTAATTAACAATTTCACTTTGACTTTATAGTGTACAATAATGCCTAGACTTTCGCGTTGTGCTGGATTTGTGATCAGAGTACTGGAGGCCAAATTTGTATCCTCGTGCTTTAATTGACCATCCAAAGCTAAGCCCCACTTGTCCTTGTTATTTGCCAGCAGCGGACATAGCTCAAAAACTTTTGAGAGAGTAAAGCCTGGCAATACTTGGCAACCATCTTCGGATTCCGTCTCGGCCACCACCGATTTATATTGGGCCGTCGAAAATAGACAAATGTCGGCAAACTGACGGACATAAACTTTAATTTTCTTTACCGTTCGATTAGAATTATTGGCCACATGAACATTGACCGATATCTTTTCGCCGTGATGATACAGTTCTTTGTCAAGACTGGCTTCCAAATGGATTTTATTTGGTTTCATCATAAATTCTTTACTCACTTCGATTGAGGGTTGTTCGCCCACCTTTGAGGGAGCGTACATAACTTTGCGTATTGTCAAACGAACGGAATTGCGTTTATGGGGCTTGTCGTCGATTTGTTCGCCTAGAAAAATATGAGAGAATGAGATTAGTTTGATGTATTTGAGTGTAATAAAAATTGGTATTCGTTCGTTTATAGTTGGGATACTCCATCTTCACTAAAATCGTTAAAAATTCAAGTTAAGAAATATATCTTTATAAAATTTTGATTGCAATCGGAATCACATTTTCCGCTGAAAATTGAATTTTTAATTCTTTTTTTAAACAATGCATAATAATACCATCAAAGAACAACATCCATTAAAAAAAAAACCAATCAACAAAAAGGGTCATTCAAAATGGCACTAAGAATCTAAAAATCAATTTAATTGAATTACTAGCAGTACTTGTAAGCTATAAAGTAAACTTAAATTCCTCAAAGTGTCATTCATAATTTAAACTTAAATTGTTAACGTATTTCAATTTGTATTTGTATCTAAAAAGTTTGCAGACAAAATAAAAGTATTCTTAAGTACTTTTCTTCAAATACAATTAAATTATCATCATTTTAATGCCATACCGCCAAAAAAAAAGAAATGAAAATACGAAATTGTTTACTTTAATTAAAATTTAAAAGCAACAAAGTCAATTTCGTTTTATTTAAATTTTTGCAAACCATAATTTGCAAAAAAGAACAACAAAAAGTAATACACATTTAAACAAACATTCTATCATCACCTGTTTTTAGTTTAGAAATTTTTCTTTGGAAATACATACAAAAAAAGTAAAATAAAATACCAATGAGATAATAACAATAATACGGCAACAGAGCTACAAAAAATATACCGAATAAACAAATAAATTAGAGGAAAAATGAACTCAAGTGTCTATAAAAATTAAACAAACAAAAATGTTTCTACCAGTACTTTTTTTTCTGTACAAACATACTGAAAAATGTACTCATGAATATGCACGAGTACATACATTCATACATAAATACAATTGTATGAATATGTATACTGTGTATCCATACCAAAAACGAAAAAAAAAAATAATTTTAAATTGAAAAAATGAAAGAAAAAAAATTAACCAAATGGCATTAACATTATTAAAAGATATATACAAAACTAGGGTGCAACTTAATTGTAATTTTCGAAACAGTAATAATAGTTGTGGGACAATTGAACTTTTAATTAAAAAAAGAGAAAATGGCAATGGATTCCTGGTTATAGTAGAAATAACAGTTGAGTGCTTAGAGGTAAATCGTAATAAATTTTAGCAATAATTGAATTGCTAATCAATTGCTAACAGTCTGTTTCATAAACAAGATTAGGTGGTTAAGTTTTGTATCAGTTTAATAAAAAATAGATTAAATCCATAAAATAAGTAATTTGTTTTAATTAGGTGAAGATATGTCGAAAGAGGAAGAAGATATAGAAGATATAGAAGATTGGTCTTTCAGATTCCATAATAAATTACAAAAATGTGAGGCCTGATCTGAGTTTAGAGCAACTCAATCCTGGCCTGCGTATTTTAATCTTTGGAATTACATACATTGAATCGCTGATCAGGCAAATAAGTTTAATGCGTATAAAGATCTGCATGCCATCATGTAAAGAAAAAATGAGTCCAATCTATCTATCTATCTATCTATCTATCTATCCCTATCGATCGAGAGAGCGAGCGCGAGCACGACGAGCGAGGAGCGAGCGAGCGAGCGAGCAGCGAGCAGCGAGCGAGCGAGCTAGCGAGCGAGCGAGCGAGCGAAGCGAGAGAGCGAGCGAGCGAGGCAGCAGGAGAGGAGCGAGCGAGCGATCGAGCGAGCGAGCGAGCGAGCGAGCGAGCGAGCGAGCGAAGGAGAGATCTATCTATCTATCTATCTATCTATCTATCTATCTATCTATCTATCTATCTATCATCTATATCTATCTATCTATCATCTATCTATCTATCTATCATCATCCATCTATATCTATCTATCTATCTATCTATCTATCTATCTATCTATCTATCTATCTATCTTCGCAAACGAATTGACAAACTTCTTCTGCTTACAAAGGTGAAGGTTACACAAATTGGTTTTAAATTAATTTTAAATTTGTGCCAATTCTTACAACTGATAATAATAATATTTTAACATTTTACAGAATTATATACATATAAAGGAAAGTAATGACAAGTTACACAGTTATTACAATCAATCATAATTGAAAATGTTTGTCTCTTTTTGCAAACATTAAAAGAAAAAACTAATAAAGGTCATGATGCCATACCATGTAAACAGAAAATTGTTTTATAAATATGTATTTTGTTTATAACTCAAAATAAGTGGTTGTTTGGGTATGAAGAATAATAAATAACTGGTAACCAAAGTAGAACATGATGACAACTTATTATCGGTTTCTGATTTTATATTTTGCTCAAATTTCTAAAGAAAGAATATGATTTGTTTTTATAAATAATAAAAGTTTTATATTAAATGAAACTAATGTCAGGGAAAGTTCTTAATTTAATGGTTCTAGAAAAATAAAACCGCAAAACTGAATATAGAACTTTGCTCCTATTCGATTAAATTTATAAATATTTAAGAAACTACAATTCCATGAACTAAATAAATGAACAATAAAACTATTTAAACACCTGATCGTTTATGTTACAATAAACACTTTTGTAATCAAATTAAAGTTTTGTAAATTACTTATAAATATGATATGAAAATATAAAAAATATGAATTTTAAAAAGTTGAATACAAAGAAAAAGAAAAGTAATTGCTTATATATTATCTTGTATTTTTTACTGCATTTTAATGCTATTATTCTTAATTGAAATACATATATGTACATTTATTTTTTGAATTAAAAACCGTTTACAAATAAAAAATTTTAAACCCTTTAATACAAGATCAAGATAACGCAAGTGTAAATTGTTATCAACAAGGTTACGTGAAAGTAACTGTTAATGTTTGACAAATATTTAATAAAATAATAAAACAATAATATTTACCCACCTAATAATTTTAACTACGACAGCAAAAAAAAATAATAACAACATACGTTTGTATACATAAATGCAAACAAATGTATAAATATTCAAATAGTCATACATATGTATGTATTTTTACATTAATATTTTAAAAAATCAATATTTAATTTGGAAAATATTAAAAAAAGTAATAAAAGATAATAAATAATAAAACCCATTTATAACACAATAAAAGACTACTGTTATGCAAAGTATATTATAAGGTTTTAGAATTACTTTTTTTTAAGCAAACGAAACCCTAAAATATCAATGACTTTATACATTAAATAAAGTGTTCCAACTGTAAATTTAAAATACAAGATTGAGTGGCAACACAAGGATGTTATTCCTAAAGATTTATCAAAAATGTTTAGAATAATTTTTTAGGAAAATTGTTATAAAAATAAGATCTCAAATATTCAAACGAAATTTTAATTAAAATATCCTTTTATGGCTTAATATAACACATGTTTAAAACTATTTTTAAACTTTGTTGTTATTCGCAAATGTTATCACTCATTTATTTTGAAACTAAAAAAAATGTAAGTAAGCAACAAGTTTTATATTAATTTATAATATAAGGGGTTTCGTTAAGAACGTTGCATTTAAGTTAGGAAAATTATGTTTGTTTTAAATGAAAGTACACTCAATGGTAGTATTTCTGTTATACAAAATCTTTAAATTATCCTTAAATTTTATGACTAGAGCTCACAAATTGGGTGAAATACCGAAAATTTGTTATTATTGTGGACATAGACCAGCAATTTTAAAGTTTTGCAAACTGAAATTGGCATAACGAGGACTTTGATAATAAAATTTAATAATTTTTAAGAAGCTTGTAAGTTTATATGATTAAATAATATAGATTAACATTTCAAATAGTGAAAGAATGACAAAACCAATTTCTATTCCATTCAAGACATATCAAAAATAAACAATTGAATCGGTCTTAATGAAACACCCTTTATAAAGTTTGTATACTATAGATATATGTATATACTTATGTACATACTATATAAATATTTACTATATATCCAATTTAGTAAACAAATGTGTAATGAAAAGTTTATAACTGCATTAAATAAACAAAATAAATGAAATATCTAGTACGTTATAAATAATATTAAATGTTTATATAAAAAAAACAACTTATTTAGTATGTATATAAGCATACTGAGTAAAGTAAAGATCATCAATTAAAATAGATAAATAATTTAAAATAAACAAAATTGAAACAAGTAAAAAAATGTTCTAATTTATTAGATAAGAAATACGTTCAGTAATTTTTAATAAAAAATGATAAAAAAAAATAATACAACTAATAAAGGGATATTATAAATGTAACAAAAACTCTAAAAGCTCTTTTTTGTCTTTAGGAAAACTATCAATCAATGAGTATTATTTAGCAGCCGGTTTAAAAACAAAGACAATTTCAATAATTTATTTTTCACAAACGAGCTGATTTTTAATTTTATAATAATTAAAAACATTAAATGAAAATGTTGTACGTCAATGAATTAACATCATACAGATTTAATAAGGCAACATTATATAGTTGTTGTTTGGGGCAATAAATTGTAGCACATTAAAGTGAAATTATTATGAAACACGTTTTCCAATTAAAGAAAATTTAAAAATTATTTCATCAATCAATCACGAAATTTCACAAAAATTATTAAGAAAATCTTATAATAAGTATAATATTTGATATGTATTGCAATAGTTAATAATTTCATAATAAATAAACTTAATATTAAAAATGTTTAAAAATTTATTTTAAAATAACACTATTTTTAGAACGTGTAAAATGGAGAAACAATTTATAGGGAGAAATCAATAAAAATTTAGAAACAATGAAAAAATACTATAAAGTACATATTTTAACTGTCATATTTACTGCACAGAATCAGTTCCCAAGTTGAGGATGAAAAAAAAAAAAATATTGAAAAAGATTATTTTTAATTTTATTAAATTCCTAGAAAGCTATATACATCAAATAACATTCTCTTACGCAAATAGAAAACAATTCTAAG
The DNA here is from genome assembly GCF_015586225.1 of Lucilia sericata. NCBI lineage: Eukaryota > Metazoa > Arthropoda > Insecta > Diptera > Calliphoridae > Lucilia > Lucilia sericata. Next base: position 196,236 of record NW_023994760.1, read on the forward strand.
GCTTTAAATACACAAAAAACCCTTAGTTCTAATTAAACAATAAATTTTTCTACAACAACGTCTGATACGAGATAAGATGCTAATAAAAATATATTTTATACTCATTTAAATAAGAATTTGCGGTATATAGTTCAACTTATAAAAATATAATAATAATAAAATAGAAAATTTTTTTTTCATAATTGGAAAATTGTTTAGATTCATTCACAACTTTAAAGTATTATTTTCTAAATAAAAATCCAATGGAAAATATACCTCGTGATTGTTTAAACGAATTAAAGCGTTTAAAATAAACAATATAAATAAAATATTTGTCATAGAAAACCCCGCTGCTGAGAGAAATTAACAAAAAGACAACAAAAACATGTCAGTGACGTATTTTAAAAATATAAAACAATAAATATTATTTTAAAACTGTGAATTAAAAAGAAATGAAACGTGTTAAAATGTTGTTAAGAAACAACTTTAGAGCATATTAACTACGAAATGATTTATGATTCAGACGTAAAACAAAACAAGTAAGAAATTATAGTCGGGCGTGGCCGACCATATGATACCCTACACCAGTTATGAATATTAAATGTGATTTATTTTTCATAATAAAGCATTTATCTTCAATATTCCCTTGTTCCGATACATTTAAGCAATTTATGGATGAAAAACTAATTTTCTGAAAGAGGCTTTATATGGGGGCTAGGGGCAAATATGGACCAAGCCCGATAAAATTTTGTGAATATATTTATATTGACATAATATTTTATTGTGCTGAATTTCATCGCGATATTTGTGTTTATAAGCTAATTTGGGACATTCAATTAATTTTCTGAAGGGGACTTTGTATGGGAGCTAGGGTCAAATGGGGCCCGATCTTTATGAAATTTGGCAGGGTCATCAAGACTTCTATAAAACTTAGTTGTGCCGTATTTTATCGATATATATGTATATTTAACATAATTATAAGCTCAGAAGCCCTTTTCGGGGGGTTCTGTTCTATAGGGGCTAGGTGAAATAATGGACCGATCTTAACCATTTTCAATAGGCTTCGTCCTTAGGTCAAATAAAACGTGCGTGCCAAATTTCATCCAATTATCTTGAAAATTGCGACCTGTACCTTGCGCACAAGGTTTACATGGACAGCCAGCCAGCCAGACGGACGGACGGACATGGCTTAATCGACTCAGAAAACGATTCTAAGCCGATTGATATACTTTAAGGTGGGTCTAGGACGAATATTTTTGTATGTTACAAACATCAGCACAAATCCAATATACCCTCCCCACTAAAGTGGTGTAGGGTATAAACAGCAACAACAATAACAATGTTGGCATAGAGTTAACCATAAATGAGTACATTGTTTAGGATTTTATTTTGTTAATTGTTACAATACAAAATCATAAATTTCTAAACAAATATAATAATAAAAATTCATTGTAAAAACAATTAAGTCTTAAAACAATAATAGAACTATAGTAATGAAAAATGAGCAACAAAATATTAGGATACACTACTATTTATGAGTTGTACATAAAGCAATGGCTAGGAGAAAAAGTATTTTCGTTAAAAATGTTACATTTAAAAAAAAATCACTGTATTTTAAATTTCTTGGAAATAATAATAATAATGGGAGTTTTGTGATTTCTGTGGTAGATATTAGGTAGTGAGTCATAATGAGAAAATATTATTTTAACATTAGTTTAGCATTATATTTTTAAATTCCATAAATTATTGATTTTGTACTTCACTTTTTACGTTTATATGATTATACTTTTTTGACACATTTTCATGCTCTTTGCTCTAATATTTTATCAAAAGGAACTAGTATTAGTAAGAGAACAAACAGAACTTCTTCATATTATTAAACACCAGACAATAGTCGTGGACTATAGACTATAGTCTGGCCTGTAATCTATATTAAAGATTAAAGTCTATAGCCCAGTCTACAGTCCAACTATTGTCTATAATTCACTACAGAGTATGGTCTATATTTCAGATTATAATCCGTTACATGCTATAGTCAATAGTCCAGACTATAGTCTGTGATCTAGACTACAACCAATAGTCTGTACTATAGACTATAATCTATAGTCTGGACTATGGATTACAGTATATTGTGGACTATAGTCTGAAATATAGACTCTGTCCTATAATGGACTATAGATAATAGTATTTTCGGTCCAACAATTTTGTGTACAACAGTTTTTATAAAAGTTTAATATAAATAACTTTTTGCAGGTAACAATTCCAAAAGAGAAAAATATTCAGTAAACTGTATAACAGTTTTCTTCCCCGCTCGTTCCCAACAATCGGTTCTTTGCACCGAAACGACTCGAAGTTCAACGAACAACGACCAAGGATTGTCAACCCAGCTACAACGACTTTACACGTGTCGCTGCTACAACAACAACACAGTTTTCTTCTATGAAATAGGTATCTTTACAAACCATTTTTCTTAATAAAATTTTGCAGAAATTTCAGTTTCAGAATTTTGGGTATGACAGTTTTTCATGTATAATATATGAAATATAACAGTAATATTTTGAACAAACTAATTTCAAAAGGAAATTACAATTATGCATTAGAACTTTTCTTATAACAAACAATAAAAACCTAGCAATTATTTTGCTCCCATCCAATATCAAAAGATATTTTGCTGCCTTAACTCACTCAAACTGAAATCCTAAAAAAGCAGACACACATACCACATACATACATACATACATACATACATACATACATACATACATACATACAATACATACATACATACATACATACATACATACATACATACATACATACATACATACATACATACATACATACATACATACATACATACATACATACATACATACATACATACATACATACTACATACATACATACATACTACATACATACATACATACATACATACATACATACATACATACATACATACATACATACATACATACATACATACATACATACATACATACATACATACATACATACATACATACATACATACATACATACATACATACATACATACATACATACATACATACATACATACATACATACATACATACATACATACATACATACATACATACATACATATACATACATACATACATACATACATACATACATACAGACATACATACATACATACATACATACATACATACATACATACATACATACATACATACATACATACATACATACATACATACATACATACATACATACATACATACATACATACATACATACATACTACAGAAAACAAACCGACATTCTTAAAACCCCAGATACATGTTGATCGTAATGAGTAAGCGCATATTTGAAATGAACAGAAAAATAAACTACAAATAACAAAAATTATGTTATGGGCGCGTTAAATTTGTAAACTTTTTATGTGGTTACAAAAGCAAAACCCAAAATAAAAAAAAAAAAACTTGAGATAAAACTTATGACAAGGGGAAAAATAAAATGAATGAATGAATTTGATGCTGTCTGCCTGATGACACATTTATAAACACTAGTTTCTATATTAGTTTGAGGCCAGAATTGAAAATAAAATTCAATAAAAAAAACACGGTGTTGATTGATTAATTAACGTGTTTTTTCACAACGATTTTAAAACCCCAACTTTGGTTGATCTTATGACATTTTGTTTTAGAATACATTGCCCTTGATCATTTAGAAAAATTACAAATTAAACAAAAATAGCATGATTTAATCAATTTTATATTACTCACCAACAAATGCTTTTAATTCATAATCTACGCCACAAGATTTTCCAGTATCGCCGGGGGCAGGTTGTAGTGATACTGATGCTGGACAGTAGGGAGGAACTTCAAAGTAAAATGGATATGCATTGGGACCCAACTTTTTTATCAGCCTTTCCTGTAGTCTTGTCAACGGTCTTTCCGTTTGCGTTGGCGGATAGATTTGTTCATGGGCCAAGTATAAATCCTTCCGAAATGTCAAACCCAATACATCTAAATCCTCACGGCCATATCTAAAGGCGGCCAACACTTGGCCAAATACTTTGCGATCCTTTACATACTCGGGATCTATAAACACCACCCCATCGATGGGATCGACATGAGTGCTGTGGTCCACGAAATCACGTTTCCCCAGATAGACGGTAATTTTGCCATTCGAGGAGCTTTTCTTAAACACCCGGGTAGCCTGTCGCCTCGAGCTGGCATCTGTATCGCCACCAGCAGCGCCACCACCACCGGCCTCGTCATTGGCCGAAGAAGGGCGTATGCCCGTACCATTATTCGCACTATTACTGCTGCTATTGCCACCACCGCCACCGCCTCCATTATTGGTGCTTAAATTATTCATTATGTTGCCGATATTTTAGCTGTTTGCTCAATAAATTTAATGAACGTTACAATTTTGTTTAAATTAAACAAAATTCCTTTAAAATTATTTGCTTTATTAAGAAGGGCCGGTAACTCTTTGATTTTTTCTTGCCGTTTTTTGTTTTTTTTTTTTCGTCTCAATATTTTTTCATTTAATTACTTGTTTACCAAAACTTTCGTTGCTATTTTATTTTAAACAAATCATTTCTTTTTATTATAACTTCTTTAGTAATTATTTAACTTTTATTTTGTTGTTTTCATTTTTATATATTTTTCATTTGCTTAGATTTTTTTTGTGTGGAAGTTTTCGTATAAAAAATTGAACAAGTAATTAAATTCTTCTTTCCAGTAAGAAAACTGCGTATTCGTCTCTTCTGTTATAAAAATGACAAACTAACGTCACTTTTTTAGACGATTACCAATTTTTTATGTATACACAGCGAAAACGTCATCCTTTTTTAAAATTCTGGCAACATTACCTATGTCAATGATCTGGTAATTGTTGAAAAATAGCGATTTTCCTTTTTTGATTTGTTAGTGATGATAGAATACGAATAAATTTGATCTCTATGAAGAAACAAACTTTTTTCATTTTTGGCAACAAATGAAAATGTGCAGCTGATTGTGATAAATACCCGAAAAAATTAGAGATTACACTCATTCATTCGTAATTCGAAGGTAATACAAAGTGAAACTAAAATTGTGTATGATGAATCGTGTACATAATACTTAATTCGGCCTATGAATTACAATAGCCAATTAACCCGTTTACACGACACATTCGTACAAATGAAAACAAACCGCTGATTATAACATAGAGATGACAACCATTCATTGGTAATTCGTAGGTAATTTAAACGGAATTTGTACAGAAGAATAAGAGCGTGAATGACGAATAATTACATCATATGGACAGGGTATAATTCAGTTTATAATTGGGGATTGAATGATGAATGAATGAGTGAGTGAATGACGAATAATCGCTTCGTGTGAACTGTATTTAACTCATTTCGGGTTTCTTTTTAATGGGGGTAGCACATTATCATTATATTTTTGAATAACATGTAAATCATATTCTAGAGGCCTTATAATTACTAAAATCAATGATATATTATAGCATATAACTAAACTGCTGTTATTTTGAATGCTTTTGATTACGGATTTTGATTCTTGTAAAAAAAATTGTGTCAAATTTTATTTCAACGTATTTTTTAATAATGCAGTAAAAGAATCTGATGTGATCAATTATAACAGATTCTTATGAAATTTGTTAGAGTTTTTTGTTCACAAAAAAAATTTATCTTTATACCTATGGGTATTCCTTATATACATATTTTAACACACTTAAACACTTAAAAGCAAGTAATACAATTTTTTTCTAAGTGTACACAACAAAAATACCCCACTGTCAAATTCTCTAAAATCGCTAATTTCTATATACGTAAATAGGCAACACTTTTCTTATAGAAAAACGCAGCGCTTTAAAAATTTCCTACAAATATGCAACTCTGAAAGCGGTTGTCAATTGTGCACGTGTTGTTTGGTTATACATACACATTTTTTAATACCGCATTCTACAATAATTTTCAATCTTTTTGTAATAAATTATAAATAAATATTTTAATTAAAATGAAACAAAAGCAAGTTAAAGCAGCACCCAAAGTGGCAAAACAAACAAAAGCTACCAAGAAGGCAGCTCCTGCCGCCAAAGTGGAAGAAGTTGAAGAAAATGAACAGGAAGAGGAAGAAGTTGTAACTAAGAAAGCTGTAGCTAAAAAAGCGGCACCTAAAAAGCCTGCTAAAGTACAAAAAGTTGTTGAAGTAGAAGAAGCTCCCGAGGAGGAGGAGGAAGACGAGGAGGAGGTTGAGGAGCAAGAAGAGGATGATGAACAAGACGAGGAAGCCATGGAAGAAGAAGGTAATATACTTAATACATTTGATAAGATTTAGCGTGCTAGCGAGCACATGTGCTAGTTTTACCGAATACTGATTTATTAGTATTAACCTAGGAACACAACATATTTCATCAATATGTTCTATCTGTTTTTAATATTTATTTCTTAATCTTAGAAGCTGACGAAGATGACGCTGAAAATGATAACGATGAAGAAGATGAAGCTGAAAATGACAACGATGAAGAGAAGGAAGAAGATGATGAAGAAGAAGATGAAGAAGAAGAAGACGCCGCAAATGAAGTACCTACAATACCATCTAAAGTAAAAAGCGGAGAAATCCCCTCAACTGTACCCTCAAGCAAAATTGTTCATGTTGTTAAATTACCTAAAAGTAAGTCTCCCAAAAATATTGTATATTTCCTTTCCAACCATTTTAGTTTATAAAATGGTTTATGTTTTTATGCACTTACAAACATACATAAGGGATGATATATTTAGTATACTAGAAATTTAATTATTTTTTTAAAACTTAATTTTCTACTATAAATTAGAATGATGCAACTTGACTTGGTAAAAATAGGGTGCTGAAGTTCCCACCAAAAATTAAAACTTAATTCTTTCTAAGATAAATAATGTATATATACATACTGGTATATACATATGTATGTCTATATGTATTTTTAGAATTTCCAATAGTCTTATCTCTAAATACAGCAGAATTTTGCATATAGATAATAAATTTCCCATAAAAAATATTTTCCCTCGATTAAAAGGAATAACATCTTTACTTTAAAGTTTACTATTCCCCAAACTTTAAAAATTGTAAATATCTTCAATAATTTATTATTTTTAGAAAAGAAAATATAAATTTATTAGGAAAGACTAAAAAATTAAACGTTCAGAAACACCAACCTGTATGAGAAAATTCCATTTATGATAAAAAACTAAACTTTTTTTCAGAATGTAAACAAATTGACATCGTAGAAGTATTTGCCAAATACGGAGCAATTGATCAAATACATATGATTACAACTCCCAGTGGCACCGTCGCTAATGTTGCCTTTAAAACCATGAAAGCTGCTAAGGCTGCCTTGGCTGACAGAAAAGTCAAAGTGCAAGGTTCTTTAATTATTATAAACCCACACAAGCCCAAACGTGAATCTAAATTTAATGAAACTCGCGAACGCTGCGTTTATGTTCGTTATCTGAAAACCGGCACTACTGAAGAAGATTTGAAAAAGCACTTTGAAGGTTGTGGCAAAATTGAAAATATCAAAGTTGTAAATAAATTTAATACCACTTTTGCTTTTGTTACTTTTGCCGATAAGTCCAGCGTCGATGCTGCCTTAGAACTACATAACTCAGTATTGAATGATGTTAATATTGGTGTAAATAAACAAAGTGAATCTAAACTGGGTAAAACTTATGAGGCAAATCTTACCGTAATGGTTAAGAACAAACAAAACTTTGAAAATATTGACGGCGCTAAAATCAAGTCTATCTTCTCCAAGTGCGGTGAAATTGATATCTTAGATGTTGTGTGCAAAAAGAATGTTTTGGCTTTCGTTTGCTACAAAACTGAACAAGCTGCTAAAAAGGCTCTCAAATTGAATGGCAAAACTGAACAAGGCATTGAATTGGAAACGGAATTATATGATCCTTACAGTAAGAAAACCACCATTCATGTTACAAATTTGCCTAGAGGTAGGTTTTTATTGATTATAATTTTACTCTTCAACATTTGGATTTCATTTCGTTTTCTTTCCAGGTTGCACTGAAGAAGACTTAAAAAAATTGTTCTCTAAAGCCGGCGAAATTAAAAACATCTTTATTAAAGGCGGTTTTGCTATTATTGGATTTGAAAACTCCGATGCCTATTGTAAATCATTTTTGTTTAATGAGAGCATGATAAACAATCAAGTTATTTTTGTTGAACCCCATTCTCTACGTAAGAAGTCCATTATAAAGCAAAAATACCCAAGGCTTTCCAAAAGAAAGGTTTAAAACGTCCCTTTGAAAATGGCAACAGCGTTTTTTAAAGCTAAAAAAGCTAAAACTAACTAATTTCATTTAGTTTTTTATATATTCTTTCAAAAATACATAGTTTTATTATTAGCAACAGATTATTCAGTTGTAACAAATATTCAATTAAAGTAAGATTAGAATGCAATTTTAATGCATTTTTTATAGAAAAATGATAAAATTAAGTTGTTTTTTTTTAATTTATTAAATGGTATTTTTCTAGTTTTATTGGATCTAGGCTGGGTCCAATTATATTATATAATTATGTTCTTTTCTAAAATAACGACTAACAATAGCGATTTTCACGTTTTTCTTACATTCTTGAAATATCTCAGAAATAAGAAGTTCGAAGTACTAGGTTGGCAATATTTGGTCGAGTGTGATTTGGGTTGTCCAGGTGTAAAGATCCAATTGTCATGTGATGAAGTTTTGTACATGTAAATTATAAACTTTGAGATTTGAGACAAAAAGTTATCAAAAACATTGATGTAATACTCTGAGAATCTCAACTAAAACTTTGAATATAACAAAATTTTTTCCCGGGAATTAGATATTGAGACTGTTGGTATATTGTACAAAATAGTCCTACAATAGAGATATTTGCCTTCTTGAAAGATCTCTATCAAATATCATTTAGTTTTACTGGACAATTTTTATCTAGTAATAAGTTTTTTGGATTTGAAATTAATGACTGAGGAACTTAAATAAACCGCCAGGTTAGCCCAAAAAGTCCCGTCGAACACTATATGGTCTCCTCCAGGGTATAGTCTGAGTATTTTATGGTCTGCGCCGGTCAAAACATAACCTCACTTGGTAAAATTAATGCATTCAGTTAATGTAAACAACTCATAACTTGGAACAGTTATACAAAGTGTACAGAATGTATAGAATGACAGTCTTCTTTTGCATTAACTTTCCCGACGACAACATGTATCCAATGATGAAGTGCCTACAAGAAGTCTTAGTGAATTTTTATCAAGAACAAGATATTTGGGGTTCAAGCAGGGCCAGATCATTTTAGATATTTTGCAAGTTGTTATTAGGGTTCTATAGTTGAAACGAAAAGTCGACTTTTTGCATTTAGTTAAAAGTCGATTTTTCGACATTTCGACTTTTTCCATTTTATGAAAAGTCGATTTTTCGACCTTTTTCATTTATTTAAAAGTCGACTTTTAGACTTTTCGACTTTTAGTATTATATAAATGGTCGACTTTTCGACTTTTTCCGACTTTTCGACTTTTTCCGACTTTTCGACTTTTTCCGACTTTTTTCGACTTTTCGACTTTTTTCGACTTTTTCCGACTTTTTTCGACTTTTTCCGACTTTTTGATTTTTTACGACTTTTTACGACTTTTTGACTATTTTCGACTTTTTTCGACTTTTTTCGACTATTTTTTTACTTTTTTCGAGTTTTTCCGACTATTTTAGAGTTTTTGACCTCTTTTCCACTTTTTTAAAATTTTCGACTTTTCGACTTTTTTCAACTTATTGACTTTTTTCGCCTTTCGACTTATTTCGACTTTCTTCGACTTTTTTCGACTTATCGACTTTTTTCGACTTTTCGACTTTTTTCGACTTTTCGACTTTTTTCATAGACGATAGTCGAGTTATCGACTTTTTTGGAACAAAATAGTCGACTTTGACTTTTCGACTTTTTTCGACAAAATGTCGATTGTTCGATTATTCGAAAGTCGATTTATAGAACCCTAGTTGTTATTGCGGACCTCTTAAGTTCCACACATACTTCGATCATGTTCGATAACATAGTTTTTTTTTTTAAATGGAAAGTAACCAGAGACACCTAAACTATTATGAAGGATATTTACGGTTCGGCATAGCTGAATTTATCAGTCACTTTATTTGTTGTTTTAATTCAATTAAGGGCTAGTTCCTTAGTAATAGGTTAAACGTAGGTTAACCAGCTGTTATGCGAAACACGAAACAAATCATTTGAAGTAAAAATACGTTTTTCTATCAATATTAAACTTAAAGATTAATGCGAACATGATACTTGTATAAAATTCTAATAAGTTTTTAATAATTATTCAAGAACAAGCTTAATATGTATGGCTATAAATTATTCAAAACTATTTAAAAACCATAGAGTCTTTATAGTAAACTTAAATTCATTCATTATTGTAAAAAAATACTTCTACTTAGTATATGAAAAACTCCTACTAATTTTTAAAATTTTGTAACCGCTAATGGTTTGTGGGCATCCAACAAATTACAAAATATTTATAAACAACAAGAGGCACGTAATGAGCGCTACTAAAAACAACATTTGTTTTGGACGTAGTAAAATATTTTTTCATATTATTTCTTTAAATAGATGCCGGTTAAAAACGGTAAATGCCACACCCTCGCCTTCAACGAGTGCAAGACAAACAATCCACAGGAAAAAAATAAAATAGAAAATAACATACTAGCTTACTCTAGCTAGCTAGCCCACCACCATGAATACCAGACAAACAACTTAAGACTTAAGAAGACAAGATATCGTCATTACCGTCACTGGTAGTAGAGGTGATGGGTGTCTGTGACTTACCAAACATACCGGCAAAATAAACGTGATTCACCACATACAAAGTTGGATTTAGCAAAAAATGAAACGAAAGAAAGAAAAAATATAAAAGAAATAAAATGAACATATGAAAAAAATATTTATGATTCATACACGTACTTTTTTTATATACACTTGCAATTTGCGAAATATTTACAAGCGACCGGGTAAAAATGTCGTGTGTAAAGTAATAATTTATAGAATAATTTTAGCTTTTTATGACAAGTAATGTAATGTATGATGATTACATTATCTATAATCTTATCCTTTTTCTGTATATTATGCTCAAAATGATACGAAGTTTTATTAAAAACTCAATTTTTAGAAACAATCGATAACAATCTCTTTATGATAAAAAGTCTTATTTTTTTTAAAACGAGATTTTTATATCGATTTGATTTTGAGTAAAAAT